>NW_015090842.1:5681021-5794110 GCF_001431845.1 Calidris pugnax | reverse complement strand
AAATTTTTTTTTTTTTTTTTTTTTAATTTGCTCTGTAATAAACCTTTAGATGTAGAAGAGTCAGTGTCTGCGATGGAAGCTAAGATACCTGCAGCATTGTTGCAATATTGTTAATTATTTTTCCAGTTCTCTTGTATACTCTGAATAGATGTTCTGTAGAGATATATTTCTGTATTGCTGCATAAAAGGTCAATTTCATAGTTTCCACTGAGACAAATATATATTTAAATGTTAAATATGAATGTGAAAACAATGGTTTACAGTTACATGCAATCTACAATATTTTCACTTCTATGTTCAGATGTGATGTTTATAATTTTTTTAATAATGCAGTTACCCATAAATTCTAAGACAATACATATAGTAGTTTTACTGTTTTGAGCAGAACTGTGCATTTTTGTTTGCAAAAGTTGTTATAGAAAGAAAAACAAGGCTGATAATACATGAAATGAAAGAGATGTTTTGCATGAAAGATTTTCGCAGATTTTAAAGTAGCTTAACTAATGTATCAAAAAAACTTCTGTAGTACCACACTTTCTTATCATTTCTAAATTACAGCAATGAAGGGAGCAAAGTTTTAATACTAAAATTCACTTCCAGTGAACATACTGTACTGAGTTTGTTCAGCAACTTTTAATTTAATTCTGTTGGCACTTGTAGTGCAGTATCTTGAAATGTAAGTGTGCTGGAATTTGCTGGTGCCATCTCATATATGGTGCTTCCTATACTATTGCTTATCTATTCCTATGCACTGTCTGTATTTTTTAAATCTAAGGTACAAAGTTCTTGTACAGAACATCACCAAGCTTTAAATCTGAAGGTTATATTAAGTGTAAGAGTTATGTTTTCCTTCTGCATTCTAAAATTTTAATTTGCCTAAAAATGCTTTAGATAATTTGAGAGATTGTAAAGACTTTCCTTTCATCTTTTTTTTTTTCCCCTTTTATTAGTTGTTTTTCTATTTTCTTTCCCTTTTATTAGTTGTTTTTCTATTTTGGAAACAACTTTAATGCTATAATGTAGCTACAAGTGTTCAGTAGCTAGAATTAAGTGAGAAGACTTTCCTTGTACATTAAATATTATGGTATCAAAAGGATTGCCAAATAAAATGACTGTCAGTTAAGAGGAGAATAAAACCTCTGTAGGCAATATAAAATTAAAATGTTGTCATTAACTTTTCATAATTGTGAAAACAAAGCCAATCAGAAAAGAAAATACACTCAGATTTGTCCTGCTTATCGGTATATACATAGTTGGGCTTTCTATGCTTTGACCAGAGAATCCAGAAATACCCATTTATTGTTTAAAGTAATGGTTGACTGTTTTGTTTTATAAAAATGAATGTTAATGTATAAGCATCATAAGATTTTTGTATAATGTGGTTTATTAGACTACTTTGAGTTGAAGAGTCAATTGGAACTAAAAGGTGTACTTAAATTCCTTGGCAGCAAGTGATTCAAAGGAATCTATTGCCAGTTTGAGTTAGGAAGGGACCAGGAGCAGCACTAATACAGTCATGCACAGGATTATATTCTCATGGTTTTGTTTGAAATTTATCTTTACATGAAGAGGAATTACTTTTGTCCATCTTCTGCTCAACTATTGTGCTGGCGATCTCAGAGCAGAAAGGGTGAAGGTGGCTTCTTTCACACTCAGTTGAAAGGAGGCAATACCATTCCATTTAAAAGTCAAGGGGAATGTACTGAAATATTCTTTTAAAAAGCCATGGAAGTCTGAAAAATTAGTGATCTTAATCAATTATCAGTGAGTACCTGCTCTTTTTTTACAGTGCCAAAATGGCCTAAGAACCTCGATGTACAAGTTGAACTAATATGAAGTATTATTTTTGTTTTAATTGGGTGTCCTGTGTGTGCATTTTCACAAAAGTCACTTTGATTTACTTTATTCCTAATCTAGAACCTGCCCATTGTATAAAGTTTTGCATCTAGTGAGGAGAGGTCACTGGGTTTCCTGTTTGATGACATTATTTTTATGTCTTTTTTTTTATCGCCACCCTGGTGCTGAGTATGTGCTTTAAAGAGACTTATTTTTATAGGTAGCAGCTGAAAGAAATGCATGTTGTCTTGCACTCATAGCACTGTTAATAGGCGTAATAACTATTTTTGAGAAACTGATCCTTTTTTCCTCGTAATCTGAACCAAAAAGTTGACAACTTAGAAATCTGGCTAAATATACATAGATTGAACTCACTGAAGCGGTAAGGCTGATTCCTAGATCAATAAAATGTATGTTCTACATGTAGACTTCATAGCTTCTGCCTAGGTATCCTATTTTAGTCCGGTTACACAACGTGGAGAGTACCTTCAACTTTCAGCAAGGCCAAAGTGGCTCAAATGAGGTTGAAATGAGCTCTAACTCCTAGCTACTCAGTTAAAAAGTTAGAAAGCATCGTTTTTCACAAAAAGAGAAAAGGAAAAGAAGAACAGGATATGTTGCAAAATGCAAGTGACTTCTAAGGAATTTAGACCTTCAGAGGAAGAAACATTTGAATTGTAAATCTTCTTTTCTTTCCCTAACTTATCAGCACAACATTTTGAAATTTTTTGGCCATTGCAATGATATTGACCGTGAGATGCGGAAGTGCTTAAAGAAAGAGGTAAGAAACAAATCTATTATGACTTAAATGCTTAATAATAATAATAAAAAAAGTCCATTGAATAGAAAGAGTGGCTTTTAGTAAGTAGTACAAATCAATAAGCAGGCCTTGAAATGTAAGCACATTCTGGAGTGGGCATTTGAGACCAAATTTAAATTATTTTGATAAATTTGTCAGGTAAAATCTGGCTTTAAGAAATGGCATGATCTATTTTTGGGTGTAGAAAAACAAGCAAACAAATTTTAACCAAACAAATACTGCAAATAGGAACTGACACTTCAGAGGTTGCTTCTGATTTTTTTTCTGACCTTTTTTTTTTTAGGAGTTCAAGCAGATTAACTAGTTAACGGGCACATTTTCACCAGGGTATCAACTGGTCTTTATATTTGCAGTTTTCGTGCCTACAAGAGAGAACACATAAATGAACATTTCACACACCTTTTAACTTGAAATTGTACTTAATAATTTTGACATAAATTTCACAATCGTGTCTAAAAAGGGAAACTTTAAGTGCGTGGCAGCCAGGACAGTTTGGGCCTCTGTCAGTCTCTGGGCATTAATTTCATCTGCTCATGTCAAATACCATTTTTCCCCCTGTAAAACCTGTTGCACAGATCTAGAAAATAACGAAGTAAAGTGTCTCTCTGTGTCATCTTATTTTTCTTTGTTCCATTGAAGCCTTTACATTAAAGGGAGTTCTTGATGGCTATATTTATCTGCCTTCTTAAAATATGGCTACATTGATATGCCATTACTGGGAAACCCCTGAAGGGCTGTTCACAAGTACAGAATAGGTTCAGATCCAGCTTTCAAAGATCCATTGTTCGCATTCTGTGTAAAAACACGGATGAGTTATTGAAAAATTAAATATTGGTATGGGGAAAAGTTAAGCATTCTGTAAATGTTAAGTAATGGTTTTGGCCATTATTTCCATTAACAACCAATCAGCATAATGAGTGAAAAACTGCAAATCCTTTCTAAAATCAATCTGCTTAGTAGTTTTTATTACATTACATAGAGAAATGAGTATTTATGGGTTACTTGGTTTTTATTCTTGATACCAATTACTAAAAAATTGAACAAGGATATGCTCTAACTTAAGGCCAAGAATAATTTGCTTCTCGTGAAATATATACCAAATCATGCATTGATTTTTAATTTTTCATTTCTTTAAGCCATGAAAAGGTTTCCTTTTTGGCTGCAATGAAACAAGGTTAGGCTCCTCAGTCTTCAGGCTTTGGTAGTGCAGGGGCATACTTGAAAACATGGTCATCTTATGCATGTGTCTAAAATGTGAAGCTTTTTGTGATTCCCTTTTACACTGGAGTCCCATCTCTGTTGCATGTTTTTTTAAAACCATAAAAAAACACCCGCAAAACGCCTTACCCTCCTTCAACCAAAATTTGCCTTTGTTCCTTTCATCTTGGTATACTACTTTATCTGTGCATATAATTAACGACCAGGATCAAAACTAGACCAAGTCTGTGATGACAAATTCATGTTTCAGAAGGCAGACACACTTAGATTAATCAGGATTTTTTGAAAGGAAAAGAGCCTGACCTGTGCTCCAGACTAGCACCCATCCAACTTTTTCCTAGTTCATGTGTGAAGTGTAGCTGTCGCACGTAACAGGCTGCATTAAATAATTAAGTTTCTCCATGAGATTAACTGAATCTTCTTTATTAGTATGTTCTTATACTCTTTAGCTTAATACCTTCAAACTTAAAAGCATGCATTTTATCAAATAAATGTTAACTTCAAAGTAAAAATGAACCAATATATAGATATTAACGAGAACTGCATTTCTAATGCATCAGTCAAAGATACTGTTTCTGTTCATGAGCAATAAACGCTCTCTACATTTTTAAATGCAACTTATCTGTTCAATGATAACAGCTGATTTTTTTAATTTCCTTATCTCTCTTCCAGTATGAAGAAAACAGGGCCAGGAACCAGGCGATACGGCGGCAGATAATTAATGCTCACAAGAATGCAGAGAAGTGAGCTGTGCTGTGCTTGGGCAGCTGCATCTCAACAGGGACGCTCGGGTGAAAGTTGACAGACTCCTCCTTTCCCATCACCAATGCTCAGCCTGTGCTTTGTGAAACGGTGAAAAAATAAATGCCCCTAAACCATATTCATTCCCAGGAAGGCAAACAATGTGGAAAAAGAATAAATAATAAATAATCACTCACAACTTAACTTTATTTTTGACCTCTGAAAAAGCCAACTATTGTGGCAAATCTTTGTTCTGGCACAGTTTTGTTATGATTGTTAAGTAATGAGGAATCTGTTTGTGGAGTATTGTGTATTCAAGGCTGCTCTACTCCCTACCTTGTGCTGAGTTGCATTTATTGTTTTGTGTTTAGGAGTTTTTTGTTCATCTTGTATTTTTTTTTATTCTTTCAAAACACTGAATGACTTTTCCATCACTCTGTGTAGTGTTGTGATAACACTGCTTAAATGAATTAGCAAAAAGAAATTTTAAACACATGTGGCTTGAAATTGGAAATTACGTATCAAGTAATAATTGGAGCTCTAGTATTTTTCTTGGAGCTAAAATGATGAAACTACCATCTTCCACCAAGAAGATTAAAAATCCTTCCTGCCAACTATATGTACAGTGTGAACTGTTCTAAGACAATTTGTTCATCATACCCAAAGCAAGAACAGCCTTAGAAATTCAGAATGGAATATTTCCAGGGATTTGCAAAGCATTGCTTTGATTTTTGTTGAGTACAATCAATGTGTGCTGAGTGATTTTTTTGAAGAGGAGTTCTGCCAAAAATACAAGCTAAATAGTTCTTCCACATACTCTGGTACAAAGACAAAGTCAAGTTATGACTGTTGCTGTTGAAGGAAAACCCACATTGAAGGGAAAGAACATGTAACTTGCCTTTCAGTTGGGCAAATCAACTAGTATTGTGTTAATCAAGTTCCCTCGTTAGCCTACGAGAGCTGTTAATTTGCTATCAAACTGCAGAAAGTCCTGAACAAGGCTCTGAACTGAGAAGATTGGGTACTAAAACATACGTTGGTTTGTGCAGTGATGGAGCTGTTTCTCTGGGTGTCTACTGGATTCACCTTATTTTTAAATGACTTTCCTTTTCTGCCTAGCAACAAAGACTACTTTAAAAAAAATATAGTCCTGAAACCTTTTGAAGAAAGGGTGCCTGTTCTACAATGAATTCTCTGGTTTGTTGTAAGAACCGTTGTTGACCCTCAATCTTGAAATTGGTACGTGAACCTGGTTTTGGAAGAAAGCTGTATTTTGTGATCTATTTTGAAATATTTATTAGAATAATTTTACTTATTTTTTCACTAACTGGATGGACGCAGTTAAATTGGTAAAACTTAGCCAGAAAGGTTTTCAAGTGAAGGTTCCAAGAAAAAACGAATCAATTGTTTCTGCACGTTTTGACATGCTCTCTGCTTTATTAGAGCAAGTAAATGATGCGTTATTTGAATTAAATACTTGAGTGGTTGGAAGTGGTGCAGTCTTTTTATCTATGCACTTCAGAATACTTTTGAAGAGTACTTTATAGTGAAGTTCCCTAACTGGGAGCTCTGCATCCTTGATCCCAATCCTTCATCCATTTGTGATGACAAAATCTACTTCAGGCAGGCTCTTAAAAAGCTTGAAATCATTTAAGTAAATAAATAAATAAATCGAGAATTGTCCTAGAGATTATGTTGAGAAACTGATATCTAAGTGCAAAAGCACTGAAGCTTTTCTTTCATCACCTTCTGAGTCCAGCTCTTTCACTAGAATAGCAACAAACCATGAATCCAAGAGCCACTTAACACAGCTCGTTAGTCAGAATCGTATTTTCAAAGATCCGTGTCCTTAATGAATGAAAGAACAAATGGTGTGCACAATTTCTATTGATACTTTGAACTACATTTAGCAATAAATCTATTTTATGGATAAACTTTGTTTACCTAGTGAAAGTATGATCACGTTCATCCTGTTTCTCTCTGCTAATTACCCACTAGAGGTGCAATACGAGATCGCCCATTGATTCCTGTGGGTTTGTTCCTTTTTGAGGGGGTTGCGTTGCTAATTTGATCTTGAAGCTGAGAAACACTACTGTAATAATACTTAGGATTTATCTGATGGAGAAAGAAGGTGAGCAGGAAATGTTGAATGTGTTTTTTTGGTTTCCTGAAGTGGTGAGTAGGGGACGTGCTGGCTGAAATTAAGCTTACCTATGAGTTTGAAGACACTTTATTGTAATGTTGTTTGCGTACAGAAGCATTTTTCCCCTTGTTCTTTCTGAAGGAGCAAGTTTGAGGGAAAAGACAAAAAAGAAATTTGATGGAATTTTGTGTTGCATCACGTGTGAGAAGCTCTTGGGCACTTCACGTGGGAAAGTGAAGAAGGGGGAAATATAAACAGAAAGGGGAAATGGCAGCTCTAATGCTCTGGTGTTAAGCTCTGGCTGCAAAGACCTGTACTCAGTTGGTGCTCAATTCTACTAGGAATAGTTGAAACATTAGTTGTCTGTCAGGGGAAATTAACGTGAGAGATATTCCAGCGAGTGCTCGGTGCCCAGCTTGCTATAAATTAACTTGGGACACCCTTAACCTGCAGTGAGTGCCCTGGCACAGCGTAGCTTTGCCACATCAGCACAACACCTGAGCAGAGACAGCACCTACTGCCTGCGTGTTTGTGAGCTCCACAGTGATGGGGAGATGAGAATTCACTACATCACCAGCTAGTCTTTATCCAATTTAATCTTCCTCTGGGCTTTCTTGCAGGTAATCTAATAATTAACTTGATAAAGAGCTATAATACTGGCTTTCATGTGCTATTCATTGTATACCTCATCTCGTGTATGGCCTGCATCTCTTTTGCTTTGTTTTTGGACTTTTTGGCATCAAAGGGCCAAAATGTGCTGTATCCACATGGGCTCCTTACACAGCAGGATTTGAATCCAGTATTACTGTTAAACTGCAGCGCCGAGTGTTAATGTAATACAAATATACTGTTTGTCTCTCCCTGTTCCACTCCACTTGGTAACACCCTGAAGGAATTATGGCAGATAAAGTCTATGTGCAGTTTCTAGACCGCCATTTGGTTGAGCTGACAGTTCGTACAATTTGGGTGAGGGCTGTAGTCCTGTGAGTGCTCTACCCACTTGATTTTTTCCCATCAGATTTCCAGCTGATCCCTGGTTATTCAAACAGCTGGGGGAATGGCTCACAAACACAGGGATGAGCTGATGGGGAATTTTACAGGCGATCTTCCTGAACTTCCTGAACGTCAGTGCACACTCAAAAAAACTCCTGTAATTTACAGGCGATCTTCCTGAACTTCCTGAACCTCAGTGCGCACTCAAAAAAACTCCTGTGAAATGTAGCCTTGGTACACACTCCACAGGAAGGATTAATATGAATAACTATTACTAAAATATGCAGCAGAAAAGTTAGTTATGCCAACTGTAATTGTGAATCATTGTAATGAATATTTCCAGTGTGCTACATACTTTGCTAAAGCTCTTCACCACATGAGTAAAGAGTCTTCAACATTCCTTCACGTTGGCACTGCCCCTGCTTCAAAAGAATGTCTGACATCTAATACAAAATCTTTCCGATATAAATGAAAACACATTTCTATGGAATACCTAAAATCACGTGAACAACAGGAAAACTATGATATCAGAATCTGACAGTTTAATTAAAAATGAACTATTAACACTTGTGCTTAAGCAAAGGGGATTCTCTACCTGGACAGCATAATAGATTTTAGGGCTGTAGACTTAAGTTACACATTCAATTTTATTAACGTTCACTAAAATGGAGTATTATAGCAAATCTTAGCGGTCCCATTAGATTCTGTGTTTGTTTTACAGAACCTTTCATTTCTAATTAGCTAATTCTTATTCTGCTTGGCATAAGAGGAGTAACCTCATGAAGTTAATAGTCTGTCCTCATTCTTAGAGGTGTTTGCATCACTCAAGGTAAATGGGTTTGGTGTGACTGAGGCTGAGCGGTAGCCGTGCCACTAATCAACACAACCTGCTTCCAGCTAAAGGAAGGTCTACTAATAAAAAGTTTTAAGTGAATACTAAATTCACATCAGGTTCCCCAATCACATTTTCAATTGCTGTGTACCATAAAAAAAATAAAAATATTGATGGGAACAAAATATATATTTAGCCTAAAAAAGGTTCCTGTGAACTGTCACACTTCAAAATTATTCTTTTGAACTATTTGGTGACATTTTAAAGGCTGGGAACTTTGATATGGAGCCATCACTGTAACCGGTGAGACTTTGTTTTTTGTTTAATGGAGACCCCAAAGATAAAACAAACTGCATTTCAAAACGGAGACTCTACCGAAAGATCTTTTGGGGTATTTATTACATGGAAAAGATCTTACTGACAGCTTGACAAAACCGGTCCTCAGTGCAGACATCAGCCATCCAGAATTCGGTGATTTGTTTTGCCTTGGGAAAAAAAAGTCGAATGTTGTAAAGAATAGAGATGTGTAACAAAGTTGTATTACTGGAACCCAGACACGGCCATCTTGTCCCCAACACCAAGGTGCTGAAAGAACAGGTTACAAAATATGTGTTTTGTTAGTGTGAAATCTCTGGTCTCATGGCAATATTGTATTTTTCCAAAACCTTTGATTTAAAATCTGTTCTTGACCTTTGCTGCCAGCAGCCTAAGGCCAGACTGTTTTGACTGTAGAGTAAATATGTGAAACCCTAAGCTAATTTCTCCTCCAGCACAAGGTTGAAATGGTTATTCCCCACGTTTGGATTAGTGTGTTATTTCAGGTTTTTTTTTTTAAAGCTATTTTCAAAGTGGTGTTTTTTAACCAGCCCAGGTGATGACTGCCCTTCCCTCCCGGCCCTCGGCTCCACACAGCGCTGCCGCTGGGAGATCCTTCCTTTACATGGAAAATCCTTCCTTTACATCGGAATTCCTTTACATCCTGCGAGGAGGCACACCGGGAATTTCCAGCTGTTTTCCCCGAGCCCTCGCAGCGCTGCCCCGGTCGCACCGACAGCCGCCGGACGCCTCTCCCCGCCCCAGCCGGGACCGCCCTCCACGGGCCGCTGCGGGATCGGCCGCCAGCGCTGGGCGCTGCTCGCTCACCGCCTCGCACGGCTCCCTTCGCCGACCGGCAGCCGGGGAAGGATCGGCCGCCAGCGCTGGGCGCTGCTCGCTCACCGCCTCGCACGGCTCCCTTCGCCGACCGGCAGCCGGGGAACGCCGCCGGCTTCCGCGGCTGCGGCCCGGCCTCCTGAGGCGGCGGCCGCCCGCTCTCCCCCGCCGCGGCAGCCGCCATCGCCGCCCAGCGGCCGCGCGTCCCGCCGGGAGGGGCTCTCTGTGGGCCGGCCGCCATCTTGGAGGGGCCCAGAGTGGGCGCTGCCCCCTGCCGCCTTGGCAGGCCCTTGGCCACCGTGGCGGTCTGGCTGTGCCCAGGTGCTGGGGGCTGTTTCCTGGTGCTGGGGGCTGTTTCCTGGTGCTGGGGGCTGTTCCCTGGTGCCGGGGACTGTGCCGAGGAATGGCTGCTGCCCTCAGAAGGGCTGGGTGCTGGCCTGGCTGTCATCGGCCCGTGGTCTCTGCCTCAGGTAAAATGGCGCCCACGCTCTTCCCTCAGTGGCTCCTTCGAGCCAAAAGTTCTGACAGACATCCCCCGTGGCCTGAAATACTCCAGGGATCTTATCGATCACCTGCTGATGCCAAATTCTCTTGCACAATCCTATTTTATTTATCACCCACTTTTTTTTTTTTTTTTTGGTGTAAATCAAGTTGATGTTGTGCCCAGAACAGCACTGTTGAAATAAGCAAACTTGGTTGGACTTTGCTGTGCTCAGCTTGGAGCAGGGCCTTAGCACAAGGCCCCACATGTGTTCACAAACCACAACAATATAGATTTTGCATGTGGGAATGATACAGGTTTTGTAAATAACTATATTGTATGGTCAGAATAGTAGAAGACCACACCTCACTCCTGCCCCCTCTGCCTGCTGGATTTGCCATTATAGCTATAACAGGTATTTTAGAAAAAGCAGTGATGTGCCCTAATACAGTCATTCCTCTTTTCCAAAGTTCATCAGGATATTTGAACTGGCTGATGAGCCTGGCACTGGAAGCGGCCAGGAATGTAAGGTCATCCTCAAAGACAACTGGTGGTGTTGCAGTTTATTTTATTAGCAATTAATTTTGGGTAGCATAGTTGCTGGTTTGTCACTTGCTTTGTACATTCTATAATGTTGTAATTATTTATGTAGTGGCACCTTAGACTTTTGAGTGATTGATGAAACAATCCATCTGAGCAGTCTTTGTGAGTTGAAAATTCCAGCTTTTAATTCTTACACTTTCCTGTAGCTTTCAGAGCTAAATATTTGTGTGGCTTATTTTGCCGTATTTTGGTTTGCTTCATATTCTAACATTACTGGTAATGAATATATAAAGTACTTTGTGTGTAAGTGGTGTTAGTTAGACTTCTGTGGTTACAAGCAGCCCACATAATCATATTCAATCAATATTAAATGTGTGCTACTGAATAGTTGTCTTTGGGATGTTGATGGTCCCAATTTAATTTAAGCTTCATCCCACTAGTGCTTCCAAAAACCTCAGAGGAAAACAAATCAAAAATCAAATCCCCAAATGAGTAATTCCAAATGGAATAACAGATCTCTCATAATTGGTCCTCAGTGGCTTCATTTAGGTGGATACACAAGCGTGTGATATGCAACAGCAAACAGTCCAAAACCTGGTCACTATTCACTGTCATACAGCTAGCAGATGGCAGCCGTGGAGAATGAGTTTTGAGATACAAGACTTTTATTTGTGTGATAAGAGTTTGTTTATTTTAACTAGGAAGACAGAAAGGGCTGGTTGGAGTTACAGTATTCACTGTGAGGAAAAGATTTAAATACTAGAAGTTTCTTGAGAAAGCCAATTTCTGATGCAGCTGTGCTGCTGGTGGTTCTGTTCCATAGGATGGCCAAGAGCAGAAAGCATGAAGGCTAACGAGGGGTAGCAACAAGGACCTCTGGACCTTCTTGGTATTCAAAATGGAAACCCTTAAATCATCTTCTAGTTATTACAAGAACAAAACATTCTCCCTTGAATTTTTCTGCACTGGGCTTGTGTTTGAGGGCTTGTTTCTATGCTCGGGGCTGTGTTCAAGGTGAGGGGGAAAATGGTGTAGTTGGACTAAATCTCCTAAATGGGAAGTTGCGTGTTGTTGCAGGGAGTGGTGCATCAATTGGAAACCAATTCCAATGGCCAATACCCACTGGAGATGTTGTAATGTTATATCTCTATTTGTTTATTAGGTCTTAGCATGTATGAGAAGATACTGCGTACAGAAGTTGTGTACCATACCTTATACTGGGGAAGCAGAAGTGCCATACCTGCAAGTGAATTGAGAATGCTCCCTTTGAGCAGAATGGCAGGCAGGGGACCTTGTCTGTAAGAAAATATCTCTGCTTTAATAGGTTGAATATCAGAGGAAGAACTTGGATCATTTTCTTGATGGCTTGATGGGGCTTGAATTGTTTGTGGTTATAGATCAACAGGCCAGTTTTAGTGTATTGTGGTGCTGCTGGGTTGAAGTTTCCTCACGTAGGAATGATGTAGGTCATGCCTGGCAAGTCCAGGTTGTGTGAATCTTGGTCTCTGTGTGTCCTTTCCTTAGTTCTCATGTTGCCTTCCATTTGCAGCCAAGAAGGTTCCAGAGATCGCACAGCAATTCTCATCTGTTTATGTGAGGGAGTTACTAGGGAAGGGGAAGAGGAAAAAGTAAAGGCAGCAATGTAGGTTTGTTGAAATTATTAGTAACATCTAAAGCTGCATTTGAAGTGGTGTTGTGTGTATATATGTGCATGTATAAATGTATAAAAATTAGTACAACAGTGAAAAAAAAAGAATGGCAAATTTAGCCAACATTTCAAATCTGGAAGGTGTATGGTTCTTGTTTTCTTCTGAAACTGCCTCCTGCATTGAAACCAAATAATACAACAGCGCAACCTCAGTAATGGTGTTTACTTTTATTTTGGGGTTTTGATTGGGCATATGAAAAGTCAAAAAGTGTTATCTAAAATCAAGAGAGAAAACAAAATAGATCAATCTTTCTGTTGTCTTTTGAGACACTGCAAATAGGCATTTTAATTTAGGTATGTTTAACTTGGCTTTGACAGTGAGAGAAGCTAAAATAGCAGCAGCAAAAAGTTTTGAATTATCATCTGTCTCTGTGCTAATCTGCAGTGTAGAATTATTTAAGCTAAATGCAGAATTATCTTCTGAGTCTTGCCATTCCCAAACAAATCAGATTGCTAATACTAATGAAGGATGTGAATGATGTACAAATATAGCAAATAAGTAATTTGCCATTTTTCAGCCCAAGAGAAAGCATGACTGGCTAGTGGATTTGCATACAGACTACACAGATGTTAAGTATTTTTCCTTAAATAATTATAATAATTTTTTACACTAAGTACTTTTAGTTCAACTTGACCAGCAATGACAAGTAATGCAAGTTATTTTTGTTGTTGCCATAAACTCTTTTAAGTATTTATGGCTTACTCTCCAAAGTTAAATCACCATATTCTTATCTTCATTCCAGCTTCCTGCAAAAGTGGTGATGAATAAATGCTTCAACAGAGCCCCTTGGGGTTTATGGTACATTACAAAGACCCAGTATTTAGCAGAATGAGCCAAAAATAGTCTCAGGAAACCTCAGATCTATCAAGATGCTTAGATTTTAGCTAGCGATGGGCCCAAAAGAAAAGCCATGGACTCAGACATCTGTGAACTTAAGTTCAGATTCAGATCTGTTTTTATTTTTCAGCTTCCTCTTATCTTCGTAAGCAGAACCAAAACCATGGTTTCAAGTCTCTTGTGTCCTGAGGATTAGACGTGTTTGCTTGAAACGAAATCCAAATTTGGTGGTTTAGGCCTGTGCTAGTTCATCTTTTTTTTTTTTTTTAATTTTATTAAAATGAAACCAAGTATGAATGCCACCTTAGCAGCTGGCCACATAAGCTGCCGTTTTACCATAGCTAAATTAGGATTCTCAGTTTAAGCGTAAAATTGGTGCTTAGGAAAGAGAAGAACACAGGATGCTGCCCTGAGACAGTTGGCAGGTGGCAGGTTGACATAGCATTTTCCTCCAGACCTATGCTGGGCCCCTCAGTCTTGACTTGAAACTGAGTACTGGAATGATAATATATTATTACTGTTGAGCAGAGACTGGTTACAGCGTAGGACGACAGTTGCATACATACAAAGTGTGTGAAGGAATCAGATTAGATACACTAGCAATTTTCTGTTATAAGCAACTATGTAGACAGGGAATTTGTAATTGCAGTTGGTTTTCTGCATAAAATTGTCGTATTCTATTACATTCTTTTCACAGCAACATTAGGGAGTTCTTTCAATTGGACTTCTTTTGAAATTGGTTTAAAAAATTATATTCATCTTAGTTTACAAATAGACGCTGGAGCCAGGCTAGTGGTTTTGTTTTGCATGGTTGTGGGGAATTGTTCAATTCTCCTTTCTGAGTCCTCTTTCTCTAGGTCAGCAGCCAGCAGTGAGGAACATTAAGTAAAAATAAAACTCCTATTTTTAGTTCAGCTACATAATGTCCTATTTATAATACTGAAATTTCAGCTACTACCTGGCCCCTTTCAGTTCAATGAACCATCTCTCCTCTGTGAGCTCTCATTGCTCTTTTTTCACACCTGCCCCATTTGATTCTTTTGCTGTTATTTTTGTAGCTTTGGGGATGCTTTTCCAAGAGGGCTCTTAATTTTGCACAGTGGTGACCGCTATTGATTCAAGTGGGGAAGTAAGGGCAAGTAGCAGCTAGCAGGGGATACTCAAAACTTGGCGTAATTCATCCTCAAAATTTTAAAACCATGGAGCTCTTGGGGAAAAAAAAAAAAAAGGAAAAAAGAAACTGCAATTGTAATGATATATCAGTTTCTGCAACATCCAGATAAATGTTTGCTACTGGTTTCAATCCCTCATGACTACTGAAAATAAGATACTTTAACTTCATTTTCCTTAGGATGATACATGACAGTCATTTTCTTTTTTTTTCCCCTTTTGTTTTGTATAAATTTTAACTCAGCTCACCACACTAAAAATATACCAGGGAGAAGGAGACAAAGAAGGGCATATACATAAACATAAACATCTCAGGGCTAGCCAATAAGCTGCCTACTGTTTGAAAGTGGAATTGTTAAAAATGTGTTGAAGTCCTCAGAGTTTAACTGAGGTCTGGGGATTTGGCAAATAAAAGGTGGTCCTTGGCGCAGGACCTTAGAGAAAAGGCATTTGTGCAAAGGCAGTTGTTACCCTGCCCGCAACCTTGGAGATAAGGCAGTAATTGTAACAACAGGAATATGGTTGTCCAAAATTCATTTGTCAGCTTAAAGACTTAGAAGGAAATGTTGATGTGCTCCTAGGCATGGTTCTGCCACCATCAAAGAGTGCTGCAAAATGGTAATATCACTCTGGTTAAGCCAAAACTAATGTAGAAAAATTCCCAGTTAGAAGCAGCTTATGAAAGCAGATAGACCCTATTATACGCCAGGGGCCGGGCGCTGAAAATAACTTTTGTAAAACATTTTATTTATTTCCTCCATATGATGTATCTCGCTTGAAAGAAATGAAATGACTTGTAAACCTACTGCTTTTCAACTGGGTTGAGTCATGCTAGAGACTGATGAGGAGTTAGATGGGGGTGGAGGAGGAGGGAATGTAATTCTGGTAATGTGGAGACCTTGTCATTGTGTGGCAGAGTTTGAGTTTTAAGAGCCGTGATAATGCTTGAGAGAAATTTTTGCACGATATGTATGATACATGATGCCAGAGATACTGTGCTGGGCTGGGCTGGGTTGGAAACTGAATAAATAGCTTGAGCAATTAGTTAGCTAAGCACGGCCCGTTTGTCATAACAGCGGTAGCAAAGTCTGATTGTTGGAAACAGCAGTTCTTTAAGAAAATGGGAAGCTGCTTTAAAAGAGGCAAAAAATAATCTAAAACCACAATTTTAAAAAACCAAGCAACAAACCACGTAACCTATGCTGCTTAACAAAATTCAGTGGCAGAGGTACAGAACACTTTATGTAATTAGATTCCATATATAAATAGCTCTGTATTTCATGACATTTCAGGTACCTTCTGAACAACAAAAAAGCTATTGTTTCTTTGTGTTCTGTTTCATCTCCTTATCTGAATACAGATCCAAAGAGAATTTCTCCTTTTCAGAGAGCTCTTCTTTCCTTTCTCTACTATGCACTTTTAAATATCAGAATAAATGATAAAAAATTAAAATTGAGAAAAAATATATATCTTATGGCTTCTCTGTCTCAAAACTTCCATCTGTAGTTGAGTAGAAGATTCCTTTTGAAGAGAAGGGCAATGGTTGGATGAGGTTGGGTAGGATAAATGTGTAATTCTATTGTTACATTTGGTATTGCAGTATCTGTGAGAGAAGTGTGGCAGGGTAGAGATCTGCAAAAGAGGAATATTTGAGGATTGTCAGCCCCTGCTTGAGGAGAGACCATGTGAGTGAATGAGGTCGACACAAGGGTGAAAACAGAAAATGTGAAAAAGCGGTAGGGTGAGAAGAGCCCCTTGGAGAATGTCCACATTGTGTGAAAGGAGGACGAGGAGCCCACTGAATGGAGCTCTGAGAAGAAAGGCAGGAAGGAAGCCCACTGAGTGTACAACTGTGCACCAAAGTGAAGTTCTAATGAGAGATGGGTAGTCTGTGATGTCAGAGGTATCAATGGGGGGTTGTAAGAGATGGTAAGGAGAAGACAATGTTAGGTCTTGAATTTAGAAGGCCCATCAGTGAGGTCTGTCACAGCTGTTGAAAACACATTTCTGTAGGTCTGAGGTGGAGACTGTTCTGTGCTCACAACAGCTTCCTAAGTGAAGAAATTCCCATTTTTAACCTTCTTTACCTTTAACAAGTTATGATCATTTCATGTCTTGTAACAGACATCCTCCAGCTATTCATAAAATGACTAACTTTCTTGCACTTTATACAGTCATAAATAATGAGTGTTAGATGTGACCATTCCTGGCAGCACTCCAAACTCTGTTTCTGCAAAGAAGCTTCTACTTAACAACAATCAAGAGAATGAAGATACTGCATAGTATTTTTTCAAATGTTTGGAG
The DNA here is from genome assembly GCF_001431845.1 of Calidris pugnax. Taxonomy (NCBI): domain Eukaryota; kingdom Metazoa; phylum Chordata; class Aves; order Charadriiformes; family Scolopacidae; genus Calidris; species Calidris pugnax. The sequence goes on along the minus strand of NW_015090842.1, from coordinate 5,777,331 downwards.
TGTTTACTGCAATAGAATACATTTGTTACTCATTGCATTCTCTCAATTTTTTTTTAATAAAAAACTCCCACCTCCTTCCTGATCTCCCTTCCTCCATTCACCTGTCACTTTGAGCAGAATCCTTTCCAAAGCAATCAGCTGGATCTGACCCAAGTGCAAATATGCTAAATTATGCCATAGTTCTGTTTTTCTTGAAGGTTTTTTCCTCCTCCACCCCCCTTGTTTAATGCAAACCCACTTGATACTGTCTTCTTGGCTTTGTGGAACATGGTGCATACGATCAGTATAGCCTTTCAATTATTTGTGGGTATTTAATTTAAATTTCTCTTTTTGGCTTGCTTTTCATAAGCTTTGCAAACAGTTCCAAACTGGTGAAGCTTTCAGACCTGGTGCTTTACTTGTTTCTAGAACCTTAAGTGCCAGCTTAGTATAGCTACATCTGCATTTGCTATTAAACATCTTCACTTAGAGACAAGGAGAAAAGTAATACTGACATGGAATTCAGAGACTGCATGATAATTCCCTTCATTATGTTAGAGAAGAACAGTTTCTGGAGGCAGTGATGTCTTCCAATATTTTCTTTGAATTAAATGAAAAACTGCTATTGCTCTAGAGCATAAAATGCAGCAATAAAGTGGGAATACACTGGTTGCTTTTGCACACATGCATTCTGCCTGCCTGTGGATGAAAGGTCATGACAGATAATGAAAACAGTGTGTAAAACCAGTTTGCATCCTTGTATCTTTGATTCATTAAGGTGCTAGTGCACTGAATGGGATTGAAAATATTTGTCCACAAGCATAGGGAATATTTAAAAACATAGATGATGAATAATTTTTTTCTTCTTCAAGTTTGTCTGTTTCTTGGACACTAACAGAATACATTGGTTTTGTTCCTTGTGAAAAGGGGCCAGTGCCTGTCTGTTGGGCTACATTAATCAGCGTTATCAAATTAAATTCTGGGTGAAATTCTACCAGGAAGGCAGCTGATCCGTTGTCTCTAGTATATTTGAAGAATATGACTGGAACACTGCTTTGGTTTTTGCTATGAGTCTTGATATTTTATTTGTATCCAAAAAGTTAGACAGGTACAGGAGAAAGACAAATTTCATTTGGTATTTGAATATGTATGAGAAAGAGAAAACGATCTTAGGAGCCAGCTGCAAATAAGAGAGTCTTATTCACAGGAAATTGGGAGCACAGTTCAGAGAATATATTTAAGAAAGTCAGCGGCATTGAAGCAGCTAGAAAAGAATGTGTGGTGAGAGAATACTATGTTAATAATAAATAGAAATAGAATGCTACTGCAACCAATAGTGACACAGAAAACAGTATGTAACTGTCTTCCAACGAGACGGAGATAATGAACCGGAGGTGAAGTAGAATTTAAGTTTGAGATACAAACTGTGATTTCAGAATCCAGAGGTTGTTCATTAAGTATCTTGGAAACTGCGAGCCTTTGAGATACTGCCTCTTCCTTGAATGGTTTTGTACAAATTAAAATACCAAATTAATTGCAGAGAAAACTATTCTTCATATCCTGTCTTAAAATTAGGTATCTTAAAAATAATTTCCATCCTAGCCAGAAAATTTCTAATTTTTACTCAGTGAAACTAGTAGGTCAAGAACCATAAGCTTATCTTGCAGTTTGGTAGCTTGGCAGTATTATGTCTATGATAGGTTACTATTTTTTCAATCATTTCAATAGTAGATTAACAAACAGGTTAGCAGCCAACTGTAAGGTGATGCCAGAACACATTAAATTCACAGATTCAGTTAACATATAACACAGTCCTAAAATCCTTACTCTGCTGAAATACAGCGTGGCTGAATGAATGAATCTACCAGAGAAAGACCTAATGGCAATGAAAGCAACACAGTAGAATTTAATAGGGAATAAGTAATAAATATTGAGGCCTTTATGGTCAAGTACAAGTAGTCCTTTGTCTTTGCTATATGCAGAGAATAAATGATGAAACATATTGCTAGAATTTTATGGTTTGCTACCAACTGTGTTTAGAATTTGAAGTACTGCTTTATTGTGTATCCTTCAGGTTTTCAATTCGAAGTCTGGTTTTCCTGAATAGACTTGGGTTCTGGAAATCTGAATGACTGATGTACTTTGCAGGAGCGATTGTGGAGTAGCATTTTGCAAACTAGGTGGTAAAAAACTCGTTTTGTGGAAGACAGAACAAGGAATAAATGTATGTTTTAGCAAAGCTTTCTTTCCACCACTGAATATGATGAGTACATAATAGTACATCAGTACTACATGAAGAAAGACATACATGAACCTCTGAGCACATACACAGAACCTGGTTTTCTTCAAAGGACTAGGGATCCCCAGGTCATTAAAATGCCATGAAAGCTTTGATTTTGAATACCATTTTGGAGCTCCTCTGGAGCAAGAAGAATAACAGTGGTGAATGGGCAGGTCTTGCAAAAGATAGACCCCAAAATCTGTTGTGATGTTCTAAATATCAAGTTCTTCACTGGCCCATTCTTGCCCTTTCAGCTGAAATGGGCCATGGAAGAGCTGAAGACTGATCTGGGATTCTTGAGTGCTCTGCTACCCAGTATCCTTTATAATCTGGGTGACATTCCCTTGCCCTTTATCCTATCTTTAAAACCTTCTGGGGAGAACAAAATTCTGATTCATATTGTAGATATCTGCTTTCACACGGAGATTTTGCATCCTTGAATTCATGGCTTGAAGGGAGTAAACTTTAATGAGAGGGCAGCGAAGACTTATTTGTCCCTCTTGTCCCAAATGCTTCATCATTAAAATGCACCAACCTTAGAAGATTTTATGTGTGAAAATTTTGTAATATCATGAGGCAATAATATTTCTTAAGTGACTGAAGTGAAGCATGGACTTAAATGGTAAAAGAAACACTTCTCCAGAAGAACTTCCAGTTGATTAAGTAGGATTTTCCCCTCAAGAGTAGTTCTGAATCTGGTCTTTTTCTACTGGCTCTTGTTTTTGCTACTAATTCATGTTTTGCTTATGCATAAGTAAGACTTTTCTGTTCTGGTGTTGGATATCCCAGTCTCCAAAGGTTCTCACTTCAGTTGGATACATAGAAAAAAGCAATAAAATTAACAGGTGTATATCTCCTTTACTTCAACTGTGGAAAAATCCAGTTGCTCCATCAATTTGAGTGACAGCTTTGGACAAGAAATTATCATGTTTATTTTCCTCCCAGTCATCTTCCTCATTGTTAAAGGACAGGTGAGTAGATACTGTTTCTCTGCTGGTAATGTTCACGGCAGCACAGAAAATTAGCTTTAAGTAGATGTATTTCTGAAATGTATGTTTTTAAGTCCCTGTCAAGGATTGGAATCTGTTGGCTGTTACGGTTTCAGTTGCTAGTTAACATTGTTTTGTGTTTTATTCTTGGGACCTGTGTCACAGATGCCTGTGGCTCATCAACAGGTGTTCTGTGCACGTTTTGCATGGTAAAATTTGAAACAAAAATTAGGCTGGTATACAGACTTCTATTTGTCATGCTTTTTTGGGTTGAAATGAGAACTGAGCCATGATTTTGAAAGTTGGTGTCCTGCTTGAAAGTGGTTACACTGAGTTGTACAATTTATTCTACACAGAAATAAAATTAAAGCACATAAAGATCCTCTTAACTTTCTGCTCCTGTCAAGTTCTCCATTAATGATGGCACGTTAAGAAGAGGAGGAACATGCTATTCATTGTTTCTTTACTGTTAACGTAAAGCAGTTACTCTTGATTGGAATTTGGAAAAAGCAGTGATGTTTTATTCATGAGTTGATACTTAGTGCTCCTGAAACTGGATAACTTTCATGCATTCTCCTGAATTTTATCCTTTTCTAAACTCTCTCAGTTTTGGCCCTTTCCCCTTTTTCTTTATCTCTAGTACTGTGTATAAACATAAATAAATACAAATTGAGATATTAAGTAGCTTTTGATGGGAATGCGATAGGAAATGTCTTCTGTTGCCTGACCCTTTAAGAATTATATGCCACATCATGATGTTGCCACTAAGACTTTCAAGATTAATGTGATCCGTTTTGTTTTTCAAGCAGAATGCAATGATGTTTGAGTTGCCCCTTGCTGCTTTTCCTTCTGACATTTTGCTGTAATTCAGGAGGAGGAGGAATGGGAGCCCTATTTAGATGATCACCACAACTTCCTGTGAAGGAGAGTTTTTGCCTTCCCCTCGAAGTCATGCACATCTTGCAGGCTTATTAACCTTTAGGATAGACAGAACTTCTCTCGGGCGGTGGCGTGTAAGGTGCATAACAATAGAGGCCAACCCTTTTAACCTTTCTGCTCTTACCAGGTACAAAACTTTAATAAGCAAGCGTTAGGTCTGTCATGTCCTGGCTGTTTGTCTTAGTGCTGTTCTCTTTCCCAGTGTATCTGTAATATTGATTGCAGCAGCTATCGAGGCATGTTGAAATGACGAGTGTAAACTGCTGTAACTGCTGGCAGAACCACGTGTGTGGCTGTGTTTTGCCTCCATGATGGTCCCTCCCCTCACACATTTCCTGCTTCCAGACTCGTGGGGTACCAACCTGGGTAAGCTATTTTCCTTGGGTAGTTGTGCATCATGCCTGATTTTTTTCCTGCTTCTCCCTGGGCTGGCAGTGATTCCAGAGGCAACAAAGCAGTTCATTGACAATCATCCAGGAAGAATTGCTTTGTTTTCTTTATTAAACTGTGAATTTATAAGACAGAGACTGGAATGGGTTTAGTTCTAGTAAGTTAGAACAGCCTAGAGGGTTTTCTGTGCTACACCAGCAATCTCCAGTGTACCAGTGGTAACATCCCTACTGCAGTGTAAATCGCTGGGTAGCTCAGCGTACCTTTTATTTAGCTGAATATAAATAAACAGCAGGATACTTGAAAGAAATAACACTCCAGAGAAAACACAATCCTAGTGCAATTAGAGCATTTCTATTTAGATAATTGCTCACTGAAATTATAAGCTTGGATCTAATCCTCAAAGGATACAGAAAATTGGCAGTTCCAGGATGATCTGCTTCTTTCACTCTTTCCCCCCCCATAACACATTAATATCTTTGTTTCTCAAACCCTAAATGCTGATCTTTTTTTTTCTTTTCCTTTTTTCCTGCTGTAGTGAGAGCGATACTGAAAATGACAAAATAGCAAAGGATGCCCTGGAGATAATCTAATTTTTGAGGGAATCTATGTAGAGAAGTGATAACAAGCGTGATAATTTACTGCTGCTTGAAAGAAAAACATGACCTCATGCAGTTACTGAGGGGCTTGCCCTAATTATGGGTGCAGACAGGGTGGTCACTAGAGTATTGGTGAGACAGGCAGTAATCTCCACAAACAAGTATTTACCTCAATGAGACTCTCTTTTATAGGACTGCTTTTTGTGAATGTTTTTTTTCCATTTCTGAGAACTGTAGCTTGTTGCTTAGGCTGGGAGGTAGAAAATAGGGTTCTGTTTCTGACTGTCCTGTTGACTTTGCATGTGAGTTTAGGTCCAGTAACTCAATTTCTTTGCATCTTTTCCCCTGTCTATAAAGGGGGATTACCAGCCATGGGTTTGAGTTACTTCACATGCTTTAATTTGGTTTCTTTCTTCATGTCTTTGTTTTTTATTATTTTTAAATCTTTAATTTTTCTGTTAAACTGAGACCCTTAAAAGCCAGAAAATTGGGAGTACAAAGAGACTTCCCTTACATAGCAGAGTGGTCTGAAAATGTAGTCTTTTGCCCAGAAAAAACCCGTTTTTAAATTCTGATGAGTAAAATAAATTTCCGCTATAATCCATGTCACTTCTTCATTCAGTTGTGTTTTCTTAAATGTCTCCTTAATTCTCTGTTTGCAATGCATTTTATGAGACATATTTGCACTTGCAGTTTATAGAAACATTTGCTGCCTTGAACACCTGCCAAAAAGTAAATTTTTCAAGGATGGAATTAAAACAAAGATCTTTGGGTTTGTTGAGATCATAAGATTAAAATCAGAAGTTTTAAAAACATAACATTTCAACACATCAATTACTGAAAAATGTTCGAATTCATTGATAAAGCAAAATGTGAAGTCAGTAAAGATGTGTATGAAGTACCCTTATTGGTATCACAAACTAGCTCTGTATTTATATGAGAAGATTCCAGATCAGAAAAGTCAAATGTTGCTCTGTGTATGACTTAGAAATACTTACTGGTTCGAGGAGTAAAATATGCCTCAAAATTTCAATTTTTTTCTGTGTGCAGTTGTTTTCTGCGTATTCCAAAGCTCAGATTTTTTTCACAAATACATGCAAAAAATGGGTATGTATCCATATGCAGTTTCTGTGCACTAGGCCTCTTCCCCAGCTCCTTAACATTTAAGGGAAGGGAAAAACTGTGGGTGTGAAAGTACGGGGGCAATCTGAGAAGCCGCTCTTTAAATGGTATAGGATTGTGTCATTCTGTCTCATAAGTTACATCCTCAAACCGTCATTTACTACTTAATCCTACTTTTGAATACTGAATATTCATCTAATCTGTTCTTGGTTCTCCATGTAATTCCATCACTGAAGAACATCTTTCCACAGCCACAGAAAGGCACTCTGAATTTCCCTTCTGAGGACCACTGTGACTTAGATTCGCAGGGGTTTGCTCTGCTGTGTTTTGAACAAGCCTGGAAGGTCTGGGTGCAGGTGCAAGAGATGAAACTGTTTATTTTCCTTTCCACCCTAGAGTGTCATGGCATGTAGCAGTTCAGGTCCCCAGCATAAAGTAAAACTGATAGAGACTAAGCCTTTGCCTCAAAGGACCGTTTTTATTGATTTGGAATTGTTCAAGTACAGCAACAGTCTGCTCAGTATCCTCCCCGTTCATGGTCTGTTTGACGCTCCCAAATGGGTGCAGAGTAAAAGCCACAACAATTGAGGATTCTTCTGGGCTGAGGAAATGCTTGTTGACAAATTTCCTTGATTATAATTTTGAATCATGCTGTTAGATCAGGGCACAGCGGACTTAATGGCTGATGAAGTCATTCGTGTTTTCCTTTGTTGCTTGTGGTCTGCTGAATGTTCTCTTGTATTACTGCAGGACACAAGTTTATGAAGTTGATGTGTTGTTATCAAAGCCTTTTAGTGTGGCCATTATACACCTCTTTTTTTTTTTCTCCTCTTTAGCAGTCAGCCATCTGCAAGAGCTGTTTATTGTATCCAAATGATTGTGATAGCATTCAGTTAGGGTATAAACAATAGCAGGGCTGGTTTCATTAGCAAAGGGCACGCAGAATCGATGTCTAGGTCCAATTCCTTCATTCTTAAACTTGTATCAGTATAATTCATGTTTAAGTGGTTAGCTTCTGATTTACTTGAGCTCAAGTGAAAACAGATACAGGTCCACGGACTGACACTATTCATGTTGATGGGAAACCATTTATATTGCTGCCAAATTGTTGGAGTTTTTTATTACAGTGGCAGTAAATAAAAGCCAGAGTAAATCATAAATTTCACTACCTGTAATATGTGAGAAACTGAGACATCTTATAGTAGCAGCCCTAAATTAATTCCCACCAGTCATTTATCTTCGTTGTTTTCTACAGAGATTGGCTGAACGTTTTTAATACTCATAGCTATATATGGGCACTGATTATAAAATATTGTTACTTTTCTATGTGTTAAAACACTCTTCACTGATTATATATTTGTCCCAGAGAGGAAAACAGTAGAAGGACTCCCATGGCAAATTTTTATTCCTGTAGCTTCTCAAAAATATTAAAAAAATTAAAAATCAACTTAGGCTGGTAGATTTCCCCATTTCTGCAGGGAGTATATCACAGATGAAGCAGGCTTTCTCAGGGGGGATTATACCTCATTACTTGGGAAAGTTAATTGGTAGTGCAAACCCCACAGAAGCATCCCCTTCATCTGCAGACACAAGATACCTGAGCTGTCCACAATAACCTCATTTTCTAGTCTTAAAAAGGAAAAAGGAGAGAGAATTGTGCATTTAGATATTATGAATTTAACAAGGTTGAGCCTATATGCTGCTGAAGCACATGATTCCACTTGGTGCCTTACCGAATGCTGGCTGGAATCACATTTTCTGTCTCACCTCACTGTATATTACCCTTCTGCTCTGCAGCTTTTGGATTGAATGCTCCTTGGGAGGGGCTCCCTGTGCATGGCCTTGAGGAGCACGTGCACGGAGTGTTGTATGTGGACGTTCAGGGAGGGAGTTTGCCACCAAAACCAGGTGTGAACTTCTGTGTGTCATCAGATTTCGGTGAATTCATGTGGAAGTCAGCGGGACTGGAAGGCAGCAGTTTGCCTGTATGGAACATGTACAAAAGATGGGAGTCAGAGGGGCTTTGACACACCAGCATCTTCTATCATACCATGTAAAAGGCTGCCTGATACTTACAACAATGTACCTGATTTTCCCTTTGCATCGATTTTTCTGAAATACAGCTTACTTTTTCTTTGAATCTCCTTTAATACGTATGTTGGTGGTGTTACTGGAGCGAACAGAGGCCTTGTATTTCTGAAGGTCTGTGGGGAAGGTCCCCTGCTCTGTTCAGCATCCGAGCTGAAGGGATATTAGAACTGGTGCTGACAATATCATGTCATCACCAGTTCTTTGGAACAGGGCTTGTGCTCAGCACAATGTTGAGTGTTTCTTACAGTACTGCATTCTAGAAGGCATAAAATTACCGGTGCAGGGAAGAGGCTGGATTCTATGTGAAAATAAAAGCAAGATTGTATTAAAATAAAACAATATTTGAAATGCCAGCAGAGGCTTCTCAACATTCACTGCTGTAGCTGTTGTTGCCTCTTAGAGACAACTGGATATTACATGCCTGGACATTCTGTACCATTCCTCAAGGTTTTTATGATTTTTCTTACTGCCGGTGGTTAGCACATAACCCTACCTAAAACTGTTCTGAAAATACCTTTTCTCATTATGTCTCATCCAATGAGAAGAATAGCTGCTGATTCAGGCACCTCAGGCCGGTTTTGGAACACAGGGACTGCTTTTGTGGCCAGGCAGTTCCATGAAAAAGCAGGGAATGGCACTGAGTCATGGCACCAGCAGCATTTGCTCAGGCTGCAGTTTAAAGGCCTTCATTAATTTGCTGTTCAGCAGTTTGTACCCGTGCAAAGTACAGGTAGAATGTCACTGAATGAAAAGGTTACTTTCCCAGGGACAGATTTATTGAGATGGGGTGAAGGACCAAGTGGGCTGCTTCTTGCTTCTGCCTCTACTTTGCGTTGCCTGCTGTGCTGTCCTGTGTCCCGCTCACATAAGCAAGAGCAGTGTCTAATTCCTCCATCCACACTACAGCTGTTTCTGCTCTTATATCATCTCATGTACTTCAGAGGTTCTTGGGCCAGAAAATGAAGTTCATTTTGCAGATCACTGAACTGGTGGGAGAGTCTTCTCCCCCCAGAAACTTGCGTCTGCCAGAGGTTTCTGTATTGCAACAGAAGCTGTGAGCACTCCCTGAGCAATTCTGCCTAATGGTGTTAATCCGCCTTTGCTGGAGGGCACTGACCTGGTGGATAATGATGAGAAGGCAGAGCTGGGTGCAGACTTCAGCTGAATCTGGCAAAGATGTCTGTCTGTGGTTTCTAGTGGGTTGTGGACAGGTGGCCGTCTTCCAGCCCTGACAGTGGAGCTGCTCTGCAACCTACTTCTGTCAAATAAAAGAACTCATCTACAGCTGTTTCTCGTGACCCATCAGATTTGGCTGAAACATTTGGGGCAGTGCTCACACAGCAGGTCTGAGGAGAAGGTGGCAATGGCAGCGTCTTGGGTGGTGCAAATTCCTTCTGCAGACATAGATGTTTACAAGGTTTGTGATGCGTGATTGGATGTAGCTTGTATTGGTTCACACCAACAAAAAATGTAGTCCGTAAGCATGGAAAAGCAGAGCAGATTGAGTCTATGGGTGCTCTCGGTGATTTTTCTCCTTTGTACCATTTAGCCCAGGCTCTTTCTTCTGTGCTGTTCTTTGTGGTTGCCTGTTCTTTGTGACAGTGGAACAGAATTTAAGAGTTTTGGTGTTAAAATATAAGTTCAGGAGCAACCAGGATGTGAAGAGAGATAATGTTATGTCCCAGCAATAATAAGGGACCTGGGAGACCTGAAGAAGTTCCTTACCACCTTCTCGTCCCACATCTTCCTTCCCCTCCACTTGCTCTGCCTCTCACAGCCATGGTACAAAGGCTCCTGTGCAGAGTTATCCATTGGTAACTGTAAGAAACCGGCTGGGGGAGAAAAGAGAAAGGGAAAATCGTGCAGTGTGGTCTCAGTTATGAGGCTTCAATGTTTTGTTTGCCCCAGGACCTAAAACAGCTTGTGGTCTGAGAGCTGAGGTTGAGCTGGAGTTATGTGCTTTTGGGGGGGGACACAGATCAGTAAGTGCATGTTGGTAACAAAGGAAGATCTGACCCTTGGCTGTCGCTTCCATCTGGCAGCTGGAGGCCAGGGAGGGACTTCTGGCAGTGGGGGAAGGGACCGATTCCTGCTGTAGAACCACAGCATGACTCTGGCTGCTGGCAGGGACCAGCAACCAAGGATGGCTGATGCTGATTTGAACCACCGAGCTGGTATCATTTCACAGCCAGGCTAAGTCACATTGTCTGTCTTGTTTCCCTTCTTGCTTTTGTGCATTGATTGTGAGCACTGGTCTTGCTCTGGTGTAAACACCAGGGGCTTTGAAGAACTCAGGAGCAGAGGAGGAAATGCGCACACACACGTAAGCACGCACACACACAGGAGGAAATTGGGAGGAGTCAGCAAAGCAAGGAAGAGTCAGCAGCAGCAAGTGACACAAGTGGAGGAAGTCTTGAGGAAGTCTTATTAGGGGTCCTCCTTTCATCGAATAAATGATTTAGTGATGAACTGCAAAGAAGCAGAAAAGGAGGAGATTCTAGACAGCACATTTTTTCTTGACCAAGCAGGCAATGCTTGGATGAAGTAGACCTTTATTGTTTTGAAAATAAAAGTAATGCTCAAAGCCATATTTGGTTTAGTACTTTTCATTGCCACATAAAAAAAGCTGGCTTCTGCCCTGAAGAACTTACAATAAAGTAGACAAAGCAGAGGAATAAGGAAACATTTCAAACAATGAGTATTTATTATGATTCTTCAAATGGATGGAATAGGATCAATAATTTGTGAGACCGTCTAAAATAGGGATTTTTAGGGGGAGTGAGTGTTTAAAGCAGTTACTTCTGTCAAGGTCACAGAGTATGTTGTTCCAGGGCACTATATTTGTGCAGTCTCTAGACTGCCAGAGATGCCATATCTAGTCTTTGTTGATCGTCACTTAGCTCAAGCAGAGTAACCCCCAGGGATCTGTTCTCCTCATGTCCTCTGGATGTTATTGATCCTGCTGTGGTGCTACTTGTACATGTTCTTTCAAGGTATTGTCTGATTGGCTGAATAACATATTTCTGGCTTAATAGTAATATTTTGGCACAGCATTTTATTAGCTAGCCAACTTTCAAAGAGTGGGAATGAAATAATGTTTCTGGAATGGTATCCTAGGAGTTAGGACACTGAGTTAGGCTACTCTGGGTATGTGGTCCCAAAGGAAAAGATTAATGTTCGTGCTGGAATGAGAAGAGCTTGAACACCAGGTATGAAGGGAGAGAAAGGACCACTTACAGATCCTATACAATGCTTTATTTGCTGGTCTGAGTCACCACAGCTATATGGGGGGCCAACAGGGATGGGCTGTGTGGAGGACTCACCTCCATGTACCATCTCAGTGTGGAAGTGCTCAGCCATCCCTTCTTGGTTCACATCAGTATGACTTATGTCCCACCTGAAGCTTTTGTCATTGTGGACTGTTTCCAAAAAATTGCTAAGGTTCTGTAAGAGAATATAATCTTGGATTGTTCTGTGCAGAGCAGGTTTAGTGAGCAGATTAAATTCGTCATTGCAAGATTTGCCTACAATGCATTAAAACATGTTAGTTTTGTGCAGTAAGACCAGCGCTGCTCGGTGAGATTGTTATCTGTGCAGTGAGCAGGAGGAAATTGAAGAGCTCTGAAAGTTTTGGTCTGAGCTTGTTGCCATTGTGTTGCAGAAATGCAATTGCCATAGCTAAGGTGTAATTAGCTTTTAGGTTAAAATTATAGTGCTTTTGAATTACCTTCCCCAAAATACACAGCAGTTCTATCCTTTTTTGTTGTTACTTTATTTCCACAAATTAGACACTGCACATTAAAAAATGTTCTACATGCACAAACACACATGCATTCTTACACTGATTCTTCTTTTCTTTTCTTCTTTTTTTTTTTACCCAAGCAAACACTGCAACACAGTCATAAAATTAAATGCAGGACAAATGTTGTAGTTATCATATGCATAAGCAATAAGTATAATTTTGAACATGACAGTATTATCTGTTGTACTCCAAAGCAGAGAAACTACATCTTTTCTACACTGACAGAAGCAATAGTAAAAGTTAAAACATCATTTCTCAGGTTCTATAAACCAAACTGACTGATGTGCTGTCTGCTGAAATACACATTGCCTCAAAATTGATGCTACTGTTATTTTTTATATGTCTAAACTTTTAGCAATTTGTCTTCCTCAAAGACAGACAAAAAAAGTGGAGGAAAGAGATTCCTAGCATCTGCCCATAATGAAGGATTCTTTTTATTTCGTATTTCAAGTCTTTCTTGATCAAACCCACGTCATTCTCTGAACTGCTTCTTGAGAAGGAAAAATACTTTTTAAACTTGAAGACAAGAATTACACAGCTTGCCCTAGAGGGCTCTAAAACTAATAGCAAGGGTGAACACTCTTGTAATTATTCATTCTGGTGTTTCAGGTTTGGAAAATGTAAAGTAAAACAATCTGAATAGTCTTTCTAAATGGTTGCGCAGAAAAAGACTTTCGTGTCATGAGAATGATAGGAAATCTTGGTCCTAAACGAGAGCAAGACCTGGGATGTTTTTAAACTGTCTTGCAATATACCTAGTTTACTCTTTTCTGGGCCATTTCTTCTGTATTTTATCTGTTGAAGAGGAAACATAATATTTCTCTTCAGGTGAAAGAAATAAACCTTCCTTCTCTCTCTCTCATTTATATACTGAAGATAAAGCCACGGCTTCCTGGTTACTTTAATCCAGGATACACCAAGATTGCAGCTGAAGATGGCCTTCCTGCTTCCCCCCTTCCCTCATTTTTTTCCCTGTTCAATAAAAAGTCATTATTTGTTTAGCATCCTGTGATGCCTAAAGGGGTCAGTTAAGTGCTGTTGCTTGCATGAGGGAGAGGATGAGTGGACTGGAGGGGGAAGGACAGGGCATGCATTGCCAGCTTTCATTGGTCTAATTTTTTCTAACATTATTAAGAAGCAGGTCTGTGCTAATCTAGTTTGTTTGGGCTGAAGTGGTTTTGGTACCAGTTAAAGTGAACAGCTGGGGCCTGCTCTGAAGGTGCAGTAATGTCTGCAGCTGAGTTGGTGATGAACATCTGGGGATAAACCTTTTCCACCTTTTCCAACACAGCTATTTGCAAGGTGGGTGTTTGTCCACACCCTTAATTTCTTCTCTCAGAAGAGCTAAACTAAGAATCTGGTAAAATAGATGGCTGCATGCAAACCCCTTAGATACCCATTTGGTGCTGAGAGGTCTATATGTTAATTTCTTATTCACTCTTACTATTTCTTATCCATTCCTATTTGGCAGGTGCAGTATTTTAGTTTATTGGAATACAGAGCACAAGGAAGTTTTGCTCTGACATGTCTCATGAAAATACGCTTGAACATACTGTCAGTTAAAGGACTGGCAGAGATCTTACTTCATAGTTGCAAGAAAATTTGTTGCTTTTTATTTTTTTTTTTCCCATTATTTGAATGACTGACTTCTTCAGGAATTAATAGCCCCATCTTTCTTCTCTTCCCGTCTCTTGATCAAGACCACTGAGGATGTGCATTAGATAAAGCTGAGAAATGCTGGTTGCAGAAGTTGTGTGGTATTGCAACTCCAGCGTCCTTAATTGTTAATCAAGCCTTGATTAGAACCCATAGCATTGTTTTAACAGGGAAGATTAATTCAAATTATAACAAAGCATGAGCTCTTATATCTTTTCTCCAGTCCTGCCACCCAAGATTTTAAGGAAACCTGGCTATGAATGAGTGCTAAGTCCCACCATTCAACCAGAAGCGGAGTGAAGCTACCGCTGGCCTCTGCTCTGGAGTGGCAGTTGTGGGACACCTGCCTGGGCATCCCCGTCAGCCCTGGGACACTTTCATACATAGCAAACCTATTCCATTTTTAAAGATTGGGAGCAATGTCCTTGAACAGCAATAAATGAAGCATGTTCCTTTGTATGGCTTGGCCTGTGGGTGTATGGCATGGACTTTTTAAATTTTAAATTCTTGATCCTATCAGAAGGCAAACCACAAGCCAATCTGTTATGAAAATTCTTATTATAGAAGCTGTCATTGCAAGAATTCAGTGCACACAAAATAAAACATGCTTAAGGCAGGTAAAAAAATTGTCAGAAAGTTTTTCTGAGGCCTTCATCATCTTTTTTGTTGTCATTGTTTGGCTCTTGATTTTCTTCCTTTCTTTTTTAGAAAATACTGTAAAATGTTAGCAGCACCGAGCTTGAACAAATGATTATCTAGTACAGCAGAAACTCATGTATTAAAAACTCTGGAAGTATCTTTTACTAAAGCAGAGCCTTTTGTGCAGATCATAGCAGCTGAAGTTGGTTATTTAGCCTTTCAGAAAGCTGGTTTATATTTTATGATGGGAGATTAGAAGCGTTATTGAAATGTGATAGAAATCAGCTGCATGTTCTGAAATTAGCAGCGCTATTTCATCTGGCTGCTTTGTTTTTCTTAGGGTTCAGTACCTTCTACAGTGTAGTGCACACTAGAGAACCTTCCAAATGAAAACATCCTAGATGTGATATTTGTATCATGACCAAGGGAAAAAATATTTCAGTACAAGTATATAATTAGCAAGATTCTCCATGGATGTAAATTATTGCAACTCCATTGATTTTAGTAGATCGTAGTATATAATGTACAACTTGGGGATCTTGTTCTGAATAGTATTCCTTACATTATTTTATGCCGTGATTATTTATGTCTATCTTTCTTGCAGCCATGATAAACTAAACAACTCGCAAGTATGTACGTCAAAAAAGACCTTTCAACTAGAAAAATGTTATTTGAGCAGATTGTGAGAGGAGAAATGGCCAATCCAAGTATTGCATTTGAGCTTCATGCTTTGTTCGTGCTGTGGAAATGACAAAAGTCTTAGCTGGATTCATGTATTGGTTTTAAAACTGGGAAACCTAGTTTGAGAAATTGATGTGATCTCGGCTTCCTGCTGTGTTCACACACACCTGTAAGAGGATATTGAGTGTCAATGTGCTTGGATAGATTAGTGTCGGTTCTGGCAGATGATACAGACTGGTAAAAATCTAGTATTGTTTCATATAGATCAGTAAGAAACAAGAAATGGGGTTAACAATTATTTTTTTTAGTATGATGTGCTTTGGCTTTTGTTGTATAAAAACATTATGACAAAGTGCCGTAGTTACTCTCAAATTAACTGTCTTCTATGATGTCATTCTCATCTACCCCACCTCTCAAATTCTGAAGTAAAAAATAAAGAACGAAATTACTGAAATATGTAAACTGAGCTGCATGTGTGATCTTGTAAATGCTACAAACAGCTCATGTTCTTCAGTATATCAGTTTGAATATTGATGCCTCTTATTAGATCTGCCTGTAACAAGAAGCTTTAGGTTCATTCTAAGTGCTGTGGAAAAGACCAGGAGATTGCAATACAGGAAGCTTTTGGGCATGTCAGAAAGAGAAAGTAAAAATCTTATATTACGTGAGGACTAAGAAGGCCAAAAAAAAAAAAAAAAGTGAATTTTATGTGTGTGCTACAACAATCCTTGCACATGACTGTATGCATTCACAGCTGCTTTTTAATGTACATAAGCAATGCACATGTTTTTTCTGTGTGTGGAGCACTCACCTCCATTGTGCTGCTTCCTCCTCCTTTCAAGTTTCAGTTTCAAAACTGTTCTTGCAGACATTGGTAATGCCCATGTACAAAGACTGTAGTAAGGAAGCAAGGGCTTTCAGTAATAAATACACGCTCATCTGGTGGTGTGTGTGTGTTTTCTAAAGTGCTTACAGTCAGAGTTCAAAAAGAGCAAGTTATTTTTGGAGTTTTCAGTGTTGTTTCACGGTTAATCTCTTCTCTGTATCAGCAGGAATTTATCTGTAGTTTTTACCCCATGTGTAGTGAAGGGAGAGGAATAGTAAAAGAAGCTCTGTTAAGAAAAATGGTGTCGTTTGAGGAAGTTCTGCGATGTAAAATCCTCTGCAGCCTGTTTTGCCATGCTCAGAAGATAAGTGAATTTCAGTATGCACATGCCTCCATCAATAAGCTGAAACTTTGATTGCTGGTTTCCAGTTTATTGTAGGTTTTTATGTCAGCTGAGTTTAATATTGTACACGTTATCCCTTCCATAAATGTTTTATGCAAATTGCTGAAAGCATATTGTCAGATTTGCTGGAAAGGTGGCAATTTCAACAGTGAAATTTGTGAGTGAAGTCCCTGTACATTAAAATGGTCGGCAGCTTGTTATTTTGTTCTTTTCTGATTTTTCAAGTGCCTTACGCCCAACATTTGTACTCATCCATGTAGACAAGAAGACTGACTCCTTCAGAGGCTCTCTTGTATAATGTGTTTGTCCTGTAATTATAAGGGTTTTCCAAAACAGTCTGAGAGATGTGTGAGTACTGTCCACATGTTACAGGTAATAAGCTGAAGCAATGGCAAGTGAATGACAGTTTATACTAATGCTGGTTACCTAAATGGAGACACCTAGGACCTAAGTTACCTTTCTTCAACCACCATGAGGTACATACACTACCTGACCAGCTTCCACTGCAGCTGGTCAGTACTCAGAAATGTCACACCCAAGGATCTCCAGTCAGAAGCTCTGAAATTGTGGAACAAGTTTGATTCCTAAGATTTTCCAGCTATGGGAAAGTAAAGCAGAGATAGGGATGAAATCCCATTCCACTCTGCAATATTCAGGTGTCCTGCTGTGACACTGTCTTCTTGCTTGCCTTTCTCTTCCCACTGCTGCCATTGTGTTCAAGTGTGGTTGTGAACTTAGCAATAACATGGGAAGTTTTTCTCTAAACAAACCAAGCCCAGCATGTGTCCATCCTGAGCAATAGCAGGGAGTGTGGAAAAGAATAATATGGAATTACACAATGTAGGGCCATATGGGATGGCTCTCAAATACCAGTTCTGCTGGTACTTTGCACAGCACCTTCTGAGTTCTTTCCTTTCCTTTCCCCCTGGTAAGTCTTATCATGTCCCATCCCTGGAGGGGTTCAAGGCCAGGCTGGATGGGGCTTTGAGCAACCTGGTCTAGTGGGAGGTGTCCCTGCCCACAGGAGGGGAGTTGGAATTTGATGATCTATAAGATCCCTTCCAGCTCTCACCATTCTATGATTCTATTCTGCCAAATGTGTCTTAGGTCTCTTCCCTATTTATCTGCTGTTCTCCTCCATCTAGACAGGTTACTTGGCGTGAATGTTTAAAGTCTGGCAAAGCTGTAAAGCCCGTTGTGCTGGGCTTTACTTTGGTGGGGCTGCCAGGCCAGGAAGATCACTGCAGTCCAGCTATAGCTTACTGAGCTCCTGCCGTGCAATACCCAAGCATGGGTTTGTGAGAGGGGCTTTTTAGGCTTCGTGTGTAATGGTTTGTTGACTTAAACTATAAAGCAAATAGTCAGGCTTAGTATCATTCCTAAATGGAATCAGAGTAACCTTGTGTAACCTCCTACCACTTTTTGTGATAAAACCTCTTGTTGTACATAGTCTCATAGAAAAAAACATCCTACCATGTCGACTCTGCATATGTGTTTTAAATAAGACAGTTCAGTCTAAGGTTTGACTATATCCCTCTACTTTCTTCAGTGCGTAAGAATAACGAGGCATCCTGTCATTTTATTACTTAACAGCAAGTTCCCTACCCTTTCAGAGGTTTTACTGTAGGTTGTGACTGTAGAAAAAAATACAGTGTGTCTGTGGCTACCGTCTAGCATCGGTGGAAGAGCTGTATTGAGGCCTTATTCAGTGACACAGAGGAGAGAAATTTTCTATACAAATGTCCTTTGGCAATTATTGCTGACAAATGTAACAATAGAAAATAATGATATTTTAATGGAAGTTAATATTTCAAATGTATTGAGTATATTGTGGCACTAGTGACTTTCTGCAGTTGTCCACAGAGCATCCCAAAGGCATATTTAAGGTGCATTAAGCAAGAACTATTTAGTGCTTATTTTAAAACACTTATGAAAGGTAGAGCACAATAGAAGAGAACCTCACCCATGATCTGTGGTTTTGTTTGCAGTGTATTTGCCAAACAGTCTGTAATTTGTGTTTCTCTTTTCTAGAACAAATTGCCTTTACTTGAGCACTTGCAAAATGTGCAAGTACAGTTAAGCATCTGTAGTCCTCGTGTTTTAATTTGTGGCTATTTCTGCTTGTGTGCATGAGCTGGGAGCTAAGAACTAAAACTCAGAGATTTCATGTGCCCAGTTTTGAAGACATTTATGCGGTTTTGATGGTAGAAACACTTGTACTTTTTAAAGGTAACAGAGGGAAGAGGGATGATTTGAAGTTGTTGAAATATGTTATTGGAAGGGTAGAAATGTGGAAGGCTGTTCATAGATTTACTTTCCTTCCCCCCCCTGTGAATTATGTATGTTGTAATAAAAGACCAAGTGTATGTTGGGATGAATGGGTAATTGAATGAACTGTCATATCTCTCTCCCACTCACCAGCTTGTGGAATCCACAGTTAGGGACCGTTAGCGGAGATCTCAGCTGCAGGGCAGTAGATGTGAAGTTCACAGCTAATCTAGCACGCTCACAGTTAAAAATGTTTGCTTATTGCTTCAAAGGCATCACTGTGAACTCTCACACTGGGATTCCAGTAGACCTCATAAAAGTTACTGTTCGTGAATGTGCAAACACAAAAGGGAAAAGGCTCAGTAAATGAAATGGCACTTCAGTCTTGCAAGTAATTCTTGAGATACTCCGTGTTTAGTTTATGCAGTTGATATTTTCAGGTGTATTCTTCTCAAGTGAAACTTCTTTCACGGAAAAAAACCTGAAACTCTTCAGTTCAAGTGTTAAAATAGCTTGACGCAGAAAGGAAGCAAAGTTTGGAGGTTTAGAATGACAGCCAGGATGGAGTAATTTCTTCTAAAAGTAACCTTCCCTGAGTGTGATGTATTTTAAAGTGTGTTTGGTAATGAATGCTATAGTTAAATTTAGACTTGCACAGTAAGCCTGTTTCATACACTCATTTCTTTTCTCATTTTTTTTCTCATCTTAGAAGATGATTTTGTATGATTTTAGATTTTGAGAAGGACTGCAAAATCTTTCTTTTCCTCTCTTCTGTCCAAGCTTCTTATCTATATTCAGACCATATAATAATTTCTGAGTGTTTTTGATATTCATCAGGGTCACAAGCTAAACCACATTACTGATCTCTTTGGACATCTTGTTCCCCCAGACTTCACCCCCTTTCACTCTTGTGGCCTCCTTCCTTGTCCCTGCTTTTGTTGTTCTTTCCCCTGGGGAGGCCTCTGTCTTGGATACATTTCTTCTAAACTGGGAACTGTTTTTACCCTTCCACAAAAGAAAAACTGTAGAGAGCTTAGAAATTTCTTAGCTGTGTAAAAATGCAAGCCAAGCTCTAGAACGCCTTCAGTGATGTATCTAATGTCATTTGATTCTCTGAAGTTTCCTGATAAGGACAGGGAAATGGGGGCTTGGTATGCCAATAGTAAAATAAAATAGTTTAGGAAATCTCTGCTTCCCGTATGCCTTTTTTTTTTCCCCCTCCTTATTTTTAGAGGCACCTCCAATATTGTAGAGAAATACTAAAGAGCAAAAAGAAATTTATTGTGATGCAACTTGAAAAATTGTATCATATTTTAAATTCATAATCCCTGAAAGTAGAGATTTCAGTCATTTAGTGTTCATGGAATCACCATTAATAACAAGAAAGTATGTTGTTTTTATATATCTTAAATGAGCACATAGTTCATATGTTTAAGGGTAATGATATCAATGTACATGTGTATATCCCTTGAAAAAAGAAAAAGAAATTTATCCATTCACATTAACAATATTTCATGAACAGAATTTTGATTAATTTAATACTAATATTTTCTAATTTCCTGCTTTTCTAAGAATCACTTTTAAACAGGATATTGATTCTGTTTACAAAAAAAAGAGCCAGTTTATTAATATAAAATTGGAGTTGTGCCCAGATGGAAATATATACTCCCTTGCAGCTATCTGCCTTATATTGGAGGTAAATGCTGAGGTTCACCCACCATCCACAAATAGTTTCTGACTTTACAGTAAAGGACTTTTGAAACTTCTTTTTAATTTTTGTATATCCTTGGTAGATTTCCTGTAGGGATTACATAACTGATATCTGCTGAGGGGCTGGTCCAGTGTGAGTTAAAATGTCTAGGTTCTCAGAGGGAGGTCCAAGGCTCTAACCCTGACCTGTGGAAATTAACCTATATTTTATCATATTTATCATATTTTATGCCCTTTCCAAAGACAAGGTTTTTTTGACACCGTTCATGCAATATGTATTATTTATTTACAAATATACTTGTTCAGTGACTTTTTTCTTAGTCACTTTATTTTGCATTTACATAACTGTGGAGCTGGAAATTTGAGTTTATCTTGTGGATGAGCGGTTAGTCTGTGTGTTGTTTATTTTTCAGAGAAACCTTAGTGTCTCAGAAAAAGACACAACACAAGTGTAGAGTGATGTGCACATGCAGAATAAAAATATGTCTCAATTCTCCTCTGATATCTGAGCTTTTAAAAACTTGGTTTTTTATTGTCGCTCTTTTGACTCGATCAGTTGAGCCCAGTTTTGGAGATTAGTGTGGTAATTTGGAGGGAAGGGGAAACTGATGGTGGAGTGAGGTTCTTCATTGATACTATCTGGTTTAGGGGATTTCAGTGAAAAGTACCTGTCATAGAATTATAGGAATGGTGAGAGTTGGAAGGGACCTTAAAGATCATCGAGTTCCAACCCCCCTCCCCTGGGCGGGGACACCTCCCACCAGACCAGATTGATAAAAGCCCCATCCAGCCTGGCCTTGAACACCTCCAGGGATGGGGCATCCACAGCTTCTCTGGGCAACCTGTGCCAGTGTCTCACCACCCTCACAGTAAAGAATTTCTTCCTTGTATCTAATCTAAATTTATCCTCTTTCAGTTTAAAACCATTACCCCTCATCCTGTTACTACATTTCCCTGATAAAGAGTCCCTCCCCAATGTATCTTTGCAGGTTGAGACCAAAAGCAGTTCATAAGTCACAGTGCAAATTTTGCTGGAGCAGAGAATTGAACCTGAATTTTGTACGGCTAAACCTACCACCTTAACCTACTTACTTGTTTTCTTTCTATAAGCTGGCTGGTTCCTTTGAATTCATTAGAACTTCATGGGAAGTACAAACTGATTCATTTGAATGATTTGAATGTACTGATTCATTTAGAAATGCACATATGACCATGAGAAAAGTAAATAGATTGCAACAAACTTACATTGCAAAGAAAGGAGAGCGAATTCTGTGCATGATGTGTCTGAGTTCAGCTGTCTTGGCTGGAGTTTAATTTGTGGCAAAAATAAATTTCTCATAAACATGATTAAACAATGCAATAGAGCATCTGATATTTTTCTGGTAAATGAGTGGTCATGTACAAAAACCTCTCAGTCTTCCACCCTCACAAATCGTTTAAATTACATCATTCCTTGGGGGTTTAAAATTAATTCCAGGATTTTTAAAAGGGGCTGTTGACTAGAGATGAGTAGGCAACCCTTCTCTTGAGATAAAATAGACTCTTTGGCTTGCAGTCCCTAATTCATTTGTCTTGCTCTCAGGCACAGTGGAAGTATCTTTATAATTTTTGAATCAAATGTTCATAACAATGAACTTGAAAATCAATCATGATAACCACTAACTGCTGGTTTGCTTGTTAATGTCATTGTGCACTCTGAGAACACTCAGTTCTCAGTATCCTTACATTTCTGGTGTTGTTTTAACAATTGTTGTTTCCAGACTTTGAAATGCTATGTAAACAATCAGTGCATTACTCCATCCCACATATTTAGGCGAGTTCCTTCCTCCCTTGAAATCACTAAAAGCTCTCTTATTAGCTAATACCTTTCACTGGGCGGGCTGACAACAAATCCATAGATGCATTGACTAATTCCAAGTCTCGATTTTGAGAGAAACATTTTATTTTTCCTAATTACCTTTATAAATAAATGATCTCAGCAGTCCTCTTTTCTTGTAGTAAAGCCCCATTTTGAACTTTTTCATTTTTTGGGCTTACCCTGTCAGTTTCTAAGTCAACATTCATGACTTTGTTTCACAGATCTCTTGGCATTGTAACGATTTGTATCAGCTGCTAACCTGTGCTTCTTCCTTCTTGTCTTTTGTCTCATTGCCTCTCAATCCCCAGCCTCAAAACCCATTTTTAAATCTCATACAAACTTATTGTGTCTCTTTCTGCTTCATATTGATCCTGAAGACCTCCCTCTAATGTGATGATTGTAATAAATGAGACTGTGCAAAGGCTAGGTAGAGTCTGATGAGCAAAACTGGCGTATCTCCCATCTCTGGACTTGATCCTATTTCCATTCAAGTTGGTGAAAAATCTCTCATTGATTTTAGTAAAGCAAGGTCAATATTACATTTGTATGTATCTGTATTTATAACTCTGCATTTCTGATGGTGGATTTTCCTCCTCCTGGGACAGGAGCTATGCCTTTGTCTGTGTTACCACAGCATCTTGGCATCTGAGCCAAATCTGGGTTTGGGATCTCATTTTTATTGTAATACCAACATCAAAGACTGGGAAAAAAAAAGAGAAGGGAGAAGGATTTGGGTGTTACTGATCACCTTGTGGCCACACAGGAACCAGTAAAATTTTCCACTCTGTGTTCAGTTTTATGAATTATTCAGTGAGAGTTTTCCTTTTTGCTTGGCTGTATTATATATATACAAGCACTGTCTGATCTCTGACTGTGTCTATACATATTATCATGATCCCTTGGACAGTTTGCAGTGACAGTGCAGTATCATAATGCTCCTACTGTTTTGGTTTTGTTTTATTTACATGACTTCGTGTTATTTACTAATCAGTCAAGGAAGGTTCCTTGAATTTAACTTACACTTCTGCATGACATGTAGCATCCTGCTTTGTAGCTCAGCAATGGATATATAATAACACATGAGATAAAGGAAGACATAATTCTCCTAAAAACGTAGCACAATTCTGCAGGAAATGAACATCTGGATTCTAGGGGCCTGTCTTGCAACATTGTCTCAAATCAAAGCTTCCTTCTGTAAAACTTGAAGAACTGAGTCTGTGGACTAAATCTACACATAGTTCACTTCGGTTTGCACTGGGCAGCATGGCAGTGCCTGCATCTTGTGATCCACAGCAAGTTAGGTGCCAAGGTATCTAAACATGTTAGAGCAGAGGATACATAACCAAGCAGGAAACTCAAGAAAAATATAAGGCGGCCAATGAAGAGATACTATCTACTTCTATCTGATAGTGTAGCTTTTTTCTAGACTATGCAATGTGGGAGGTGTAGCTGTAATGTCCTCATCTACTTAATGGGTTTGGGTCTACCTCCTGCAACATCCAAAATTACATCCTGGGTGATGAACAGGACAATCAGAAGTGAAGCAGGACTTTCTCAGTGTCCCCCATGGAAACTCTTCTGCTTTGCAAAGAGCAGTTGAACATTCAGCAGGGCAGGGAGAAAGAACAAAAACATATTGCTGTGCCTTACTGGTCAGGGCACTTGTCTGGGAGGGTGGGAGTGAGGTTCCTGTTCTGCTGCACATATTGTACACGGGGAATCCTGAATAGATTGTGGCTAAGGACAAATGAGTTTGAGCAACAGCAAGGTGCAGAACTGAGCAGCAGCAGATGCAATCTAATCTTTATTTCTTGGCTCGTGCTGCTGCTCAGCGGTCTCCTTGATGACTCAGTTGCATGGTGAAATCAGCTTTCTGAATCCAAAGGAAAAAAAGTGGCTTTTATGACAAGGGAAGGATCTTTCTTGGTAATCTGTTCACAAGTAGAACATTAACCTGCTGCAAATCATACTCCCATAATATAAATGTCATCTTCCTGAATGTTCAAAGCACAGGTTTTACACAGTGAAAATTGGGAGGTCTTGCAGAATAGAAATGAGAACATTTCAGAGCACTAATTGACTTACAGGGTGAGAACCTCACCCCAAGCATGTGGGTTTGGCTTTTTGTTCTTGGTTGGTTATAATTCTTTTTATATCAGTTGAAGATGACCTATTTTTCTAGTGGTAAGATTTGAATCTCTAAAAAATGTACCATTCTTGTCAGATGAACAAGACCTTCTTCCTGTTTTAAAAAGATTTTTTTGTGAGTATAACCTGTGGTCAGCAGCTCTAATTAAAAACACAGAATTGTGATTTAGTGTTTTTGTAGATCACATGCAAGTAATGCCAAGGCAAAAATAATCCAAGCCTCTGCAAATCCAGTATCTCAGCCTACCTCTGTTTTGTAAAGTGATATGAAGGGCTGTTTTCAAGAAGGAATGTTTTTAAACATGCGGCAGTTACACATGTTAAGAATATGACTCTCTGAAAGCTGAGGTACTGAGCGTATGCTCAAAATGCTACCTCGGTGGTGGGCAGAGCAGAGTCAGCCAGCGCTCACAAAAGCAGACGCTTCTGTATTTTAAAAAGGATTATTGGCACAATTCTAAATGAACAAAGACTTTGCCTAAACACTCAGAGAAAGCTCTGCCAGTGAAGACACAACAGACAGGTTTTCAAAAGCAGCTATGTAAATTTGGTACCTAATTTCCATTGATGCAAATTAAAAAAAAAAATGCATGAGGAGATGCCCTGTTTTCTTTGATTTGGAAGGAACCCTGTTGCTGCCACAACGTATGGCTCAGTCATTCCCAACTGCATCCTGGGCAGACTTCACCTGGATTACAGTATCCAGCTCTGGGGCTCCTGTCCAGAGGAGGCAACAAAGATGCTCAGAGGGCTGGAGCACTTCTGCTGTGAGGAGAGGCTGAGAGACATGGGGTTGTCCAGCCTGGAGAAGAGAAGGCTCCAGGGAGATCTTATAGCCCCTTCCAGTACCTAAAGGGGGCTACAGGAGAGATGGGGAGGGACTCTTGATCAGGGAGTGGAGTAGTAGGATGAGCGGTGACAGTTTTAAATTGAAAGAGGAGAGATTTAGATTAGATACTAGAAAGAAATTCTTCACTGTGAGGGTGGTGAGACACTGGAACAGGTTGCCCAGAGAAGCCGTGGCTGCCCCATCCCTGGAGGGGTTGAAGGCCAGGTTGGATGGGGCTTGGAGCAACCTGGTCTGGTGGGAGGTGTCCCTGCCCAGGGCAGGGGGTTGGAACTGGATGATCTTTAAGGTCCCTTCCAACTCTGACCATTCTATGATTTCACAGGTTGTCTTAGAAACAAGTGAAGCTATGGCCTCAGGAAATCAGAGTTTTAATGGTGCAGAGATGTACCATGTTAGTTTGCAAATTATAAAGTATTTTAGGTTGGAAGGGTGTGCCAAACTGTAGTTTAACAGTTATAGAATAAAAATAAAATTAAGTTTAAAAAATTATTATGTATATTTATAAACTATTTGTCATGACAGTAATTATGTGAATGGAATTCTGGAAAATTTCGGGAACTGGGACCCATGTTTGCCGCAGCCTGTCATTAATTAGTCTAAAAGACACCAATGGCTAATACTGAGGAATATAAAGATTTATAGAGAATATTAAGATTGTGTGAGCAACTCTGGGACATGTTAGACTGTCAGCTACTTAGTGCATTTATACCACAAGTAGAGAACTGCAGTCATCAGTAAGAGGAGCTGTTAGAAAATCAAAATTTCTCTGTTGTTGGTTTTATTGGTTGTTATCTTCTAAAGATAATAATATAAATTATATCTAAGTTATAAACATTTTTCTCTCTGGTACATTTTATTTAATTACTGCTGTAGTGGCAGTTTTGTGGGACTGCATTTCATCTTCATCCTTATCCTTTTTTTCCCCCCGAGTCTTTATCTTCATTGACACATTTTTCAGTTTTAAATATTTGCATTTTCTTTTGATTGAAATTCATCCTGGCTGTGCTGAGTTTCTTTTGCCTCCTCACTTTTTGCTTACCCACACAGAGTGGTACTCATCTCACCGTACCTTGCCACAGCAAAACATTTTGGTGCCTCTTCCACCGAGTTCACTTTTGGATTGAATGCCTGACCCTTTGCCGTGTACTCGTGGGGACAAGTTTGTGCTGAACATGGTGTGTTCCGTGTGTATCGTGTCCTTCCTGACAGGCTCCTCCTTTGTTTTGTGGTGGTTTTTCATTATGACTGTGCAGAGGAGCTGCTGGCCTCACTGCTACTGTGTGTTTATTTGTTCCTGTCTCTGTTAAGAGTATGATTTTTTTTTCATTTGCAATGGCATATCTTTGTGCTTGTGTTGGTCTTTTTCGGTGCTTTGGATATTTCAAATTTTTTGTAATTTTTTTTTCTTTTAACTTCTGTAGCTCCTTTTAGAGAAACTTCAAGTGTACTTTTAAATAAATGCCTGTCCTCTGTGACTTGGAGCATAAGTTTCATAGCTCGCCTGTACGTTGGCCACTGTACAGTGGACATTGGAATCCTTTCTGTTTTTAAATGGATTAGCACATTGCATGAAAACTGAATGCAGTCTATTGCAGAATGGTTTTTGCAGTCTTCTTTAGTAATTACATATCATTACAGTGCTGTTTAAATGCAACTTGATTAAACATTTTATCAGTACTTTACTACTTAATTAACAACTATTGCTGAAAACAGTCCCTGTACTGAGACTTACTTCCACTTAAGCAAGCATCCTGATGAAATGTAGCTCTCCATTTGAAGGAACATATGACATTCTGTGGAATGTTTTTTTTGGTTGTTTCTTGAAAGTGAGCCACTTATTTAGTGCTGAGTATCTGAAATTATTTAAAACAGTCTTTGCTTATCCTTGCTGCATAAAAATTGCAGAGACTGTATAAATAAAATCCTCAACAGTAATTGACATTCTTACTTGGGTGAAGAGTCTCCATCCAGCAGGACACCAAGTGGTAAAGCGTTCAGGTTTTTCTGCTGCTGAGTCAAGAGCTCTGTTAGTCTTGTGGTGCCGCGGTCTGTGCCATTTCATTTGGTCTCTTACTCTCCTGATATGTTCAATATGTTGCAAACAGTGTAAACTGGTAGAGCCTGTAGATGTTAGTGTTTCCCAGGTGTGTACACACAGAAGACCAAAAAGGTGTTTGGGTATGGAAGTGCAAGATGGACAAATAATTTTCTATTTGTAGCTGGGTTTGTTTTTTTTTTTTTTAAAGACATTTTTGCTGGAGAAGTGCTGAAAATATGAAATAGTGCTCTAGAGAGTTCTGGAGCTCTGCAGGATTTCTGGAAGTAGTGCTGGGATGATGATAGAAGATCACTTAGAGCTTTCGGCGTACAGGAAAGATGTGTCATGATTTCCTTCCATAAACTGCAAGCTTAATACTGCAAGCTGACAATCTTTTACATTCCTCTTTCTTTATGAATTTCAGATGGAGGAATTTAGCAGCATACATGGGAAATGTGCTTTCAAAACTCAAGTTCTGCAGGACTTGATTCTGTTCTCACACTTGTGTAAGCCAAGTGCGAGCCGTGACAGAATCATTCACAGTGGCATCGGTTTCTTATCAAAGTTATTCTTTGGTCATACTTCTGTATTTCCAGTCCATAAGATCATGGTGGAGGGGAATGCCATGTTTGAAGAGGTAACCTCCTTCTTGCCTCTGTGTTCCTCTGTGGGAGGTTGCCATCTCTCAAGTGTCCTAGATTTTTGTCACCCGTTGGAGCTCGTAGTCAGCTCAAATTTATCTTCTTTGTGCAGATGTGGCTGTCTAATCTGCAGCCCCTGCCACAGTTGCTAACAACTGGCAGAAAGACAGGGCTGAAGGTTGAGGTAAAAGTATTTTTGACCACTCTGGCATTGTTTGGCAGGACTTGTCTCAATGCCGTAGGTGATGGGTTTGTCTAAACTTTGGGCTTGTGATTTATGAGGGCTGTTACCTGGGAGAAAAACTATTTCATAGATCTCTGCAGGGAAACTAACTATGAATACTTCCACCCTGGTCATACATTAGATGTCCATACAAACGAATGCTTATCTCTGTAGTTTCACAGTCCAAGCTTAATCCAGGGCAGGACAAAAAATAGCATTAAATGGATGTCACTGGCTGGGACTCAAGTTCCTCTAGAAGACGGGTCAGGCCCTGGAGTTCAGTGGGGCAAAGTGTGAAAAAAATTATTCGTTTGTGTAGGTGTTTGTAGGATTGAGCAGTGTGAGGTACAGCAGAGCTGGCTGGTCTCAGCCTCTAACTGGAAGCTCTATCTGTTCAATAATGGGGGTAAGCTTTAAGTTCACAGATGGTCTATAATTACCCTTAACTAACACTGTGAAGGTAATAACTAGAGTCTTTTTTCTTTTTTTTTTTCCCCTTTCCCCTCCCCCAGAGGTGTCCAATGTGGTTATTTACACCTGTGAAGAGTGAGTAAGAAAGTAGGTATAAAATGCTGTCGTTCTGGTTTGGCAGTGTTTAACAACCTTGTAAACGAGGTTCAAATTTGCAGGTGGAAGATTGGGTCCCCTTTCAAATCTTTATGAATATTTTTAATCCTCAATCTTTTTATCCTTTTCTGCTATCCTGAATAGAATATCTAGGGTGTTCATGCAAAATGATGCTTCAGTAGGGAATTTCTTAAGAAGGATTAATTTAAAAATGATTTAGGAAATCTCATGATTTCATCAAATGCTCTGCAAGAACACTGTGAAGCCAAGTAGCATGCACAGCTACTCCTTTGGGGATATGACAGATCATTTGAACTGCATTTTCATTAAGAAAATGTACTCCTTTTTATATCTGTGCAAGTATTTAGTATTATAGATTCTAATGCTCTCATGAAATCCTTCTGTGCTCAGCCATGCCAGGATTTTGTCAGGGTAAGGACTGTAGGACGGGACCGATAACATGTTCACGAACCTCTTTCTCAATTTGCTGATTGTTAAGCGTTTCTCCCAATTTAAAATTTGAGAGCTTCTGTAAGTTGGAGGAGAATTGAGATGGTTGCCTGTACTAATAGAGAAAAAAATCCAGTATTTTTTTTTTTCTTTTTATGGAGTGTATTCGTTTTGTTCATCAGAAAAGCGTTCTCTGGAGTGAGGGTTAACTGCATTCTTGACACTTGATTCCCTCCCCTGGCTGCTGACTCACCATTTGGCTGGCACAGGGCCACGGTACAGTTGTGGAGTGTGTTTACCAAGTGCTTGAAGCGCAAATGGAGTGCTGTTGGGTTTTCTCGTGCTTGAAACTGTTGGGGAAAAGTTTGAGCCTTTCAAATCAGCTATATCACAACCCACTTCCTTAAAGCTCCGTTTAATCTTCCAATAAATTTTTAGCGAAAGTGGATTTATTTAAGAAACATCATTTAGAGAGGGACGGTGTCTTTGTGTTCTAGCTAGTTACAGCCATGTATGCAAGATGAATCCTACCAGGTCTAACGTGTTTTGGGATACTTCTTTCCAACTGGCATCACATTAGCATGCGGGAAAATAACTCTGTTTTATCCTGTTACATGTAAATACATAGAAAATATGATGTCCTGTTTTTCTGGTCTGATTAAGCACAGCACACTGTGGTGCTGGGTATGGTCTGGGTATTAACCATCACCTTGTCCATTGCTTTTTTCAGATGGGGCTGGTCACTGGCATAAAGAACTATCTAGTTCCTTTATAGTTAATAACTTGCATTGCTTCAGATGTCATTCCAGGGAGCAGCCCTGTGCGAAGGAGTGATGAAAGGTCATTACGGCAGGAAAACCCGCCGAGGGCTGGACCACTGATATTATTAAGGCTTGCTTTCAGAGATAAAGGGAGGAGCAGGGTCGAGCAATTGTGGACTCCAAAGGCAGCACTCCAACCCGTGGGCATCCTGCTGCCCATCAGCAGCGCCGTGCTCAGCTGACCTTTGCCCTGCAAACAGCAGGGAATCCCTCGGCAGCTCAGCTGGCAGGAGGTTGGAGTTGTTGCTCATTATGAGCCTAATGGGCAAGAAGTGGACTTGGAGGGAATTGTTTGCTGGAGTCTGGAGTCCCTGACAAACAACTCGCTGCAGCTGCATACAAAATAAACAAGAGAGAGGCTAAGATAATGCAGATCTTGAATAATTAGGCATGGGAAGAGTTTTATGTGAATGCCTTTATCCATTTAATGAACCTCTTGTAGAAAGTGAATACACTAGAGCCTGGTAGGCAGCATATGTAAGCACTAACCAGGAGCTGGAAGGACAGCAGGATGAAATTGCTGATCCTTTTGGAGTAATAGAAATTGTAGCACTTATGTACAGACACATCAGAAACACATTTCTGGATGACTGTGAATAACTTACTTCTAGATTATAGTAATTAACTTAATCCTAACAAGTCAAGATTGCCGCTTAGTGTTTAAATAATTTTTCGTTATAGAAACTCTAATGTTGGATGCAGCTTTTTAGCTAACGGCTTAGGAGGCGGTGGCACTTCAATAGCCCCTGTTTGAAGCACGACTCTTAGTTGCAAAGAGCATTTTCACGTTTCTCTTTATAGTTCATCAACATATTCCTG
The DNA here is from genome assembly GCF_001431845.1 of Calidris pugnax. NCBI lineage: Eukaryota > Metazoa > Chordata > Aves > Charadriiformes > Scolopacidae > Calidris > Calidris pugnax. The sequence goes on along the minus strand of NW_015090842.1, from coordinate 5,746,541 downwards.
TCTAAATAGCCCCTGTTTGAAGCACGACTCTTAGTTGCAAAGAGCATTTTCACGTTTCTCTTTATAGTTGTTCACCAACATATTTCTGTCTGTGACCAACGTATAAAATGAGTGTCGCAGATCTTACATACTCATCCAGAATCCAAGTGGATAAATGTGAGTGAAGAGTTGAAGAAAGTTAAAACAAGGTTAAAAGATGAGAGTCAGTGATTTAATTGAAAATGTTGAATTTTTTCAAATTTTTTTAGACACTGCTGTTAAATTTTGACCTAAAGACATGGAACCCTGCCTCCCATGCTAATTAGGTCTTTCTGATCAGTGCTACATTACTTTTCGAAGCAGATATTCCCTGTACTATTATGGTGAAGGAGTTTGTTGTTCTGTGACTCTGTGACTCTGTATCTGTCAACCCCCAGGGTTGATCTAGAAGCAGCTGAAGTCAGGAGGAGGATCTCTATTGATGTTGGTGTGTTTTGACTTAGATACACTGAATTTGTTATTAGTGACAGCAGTGCCAGAAAGCCATTCTACATGCGATTCATATGCTACTCTTTTGTCTGCTTAAATTTGTAGACCTTCTTTCTACATACTTAATGGGTTCCTCTTCCATATACTTCGTTGATATATTAATTTACAGCAACAAGGACTAAAAAGCTCTTGCTTTAAAAAAACATTAACTTATAATATTTGGATGGATTTGAAAATTTTAAATAATTTTTGCTTTCCTTTAAAAATGAGTTATTTAAAATAAAATTCAAATGTTGGCAATCTGTTAAGATCAAAAGTTATTAATAAAACAGTTAGACAAGAAAAGTGCCACGCTCTGTTCATCATGTGTGCATTGCTCACAGTCCAGAGCAAGCTGCGATAAGTTAATTCCCGACAAGAGTCACTATAATAAATAATTGGATTTATTGATGGTGAAGCAAGACTAAATTGCTCAATCCTCTGCTCTAAATAGGTGACCGCAGTTCATACTAACAGTGTCTGTCAGTTTAAAGCTGACCAATATAATTGCTAGGACATAATTCTTGTCCTTTTAATCAAGTGTAGGTCACTTTTTCAGCCTGTGTTGTACAGGTGGTTTGGGTAACACTGGCTCCCTGTAAAAATATCCTTCCTTTTCTGCCCCAGGCAGAAATAATTTGCAGTTACTCTTCTAATCATGGGAGATACATGACTGGAAACAGTATTCATGGATGTGACAGCTTAATGATCACTTTTTATACAAGAGACCCCATGGAAGGATTGCCATCTATAACCATACAGGAAGTCCAGAGGGTGATCCAGCTTCACACCCAAGGGGGTTGTGGGCTGAATCTTGGCCTCCCTGGCAAATACCACTTCAAAAATCAAATTCCCTCATGTGGAGCTCAAATACTGTATGCAGTAGTTGGTTCTGAGCAGATTTGCTTTAGGTGCTGTGCACGTATCAAATAGTGGAAGTGATAATGGGGGAGAAGACGTCCTAAAAATGCATTTATAAAACAGTTCTCGGAGGTTTTCTTGGATTTGATGGTGAAATGATAAATGAGATGGATGATGATGAATGATTTCAGGGTTCTTACTGCAGCATCTTTTAGTGCCCTGGTTTTTGCCATTTGAAGAAAAAGGTTTCAAGTTTAATTTCTCTTTTAAAAAGCCTGCTGTATTCCTGCTTCCTTTTAAAAGGCAGGAGTCCATGAATAGCTTTATCATATAAAATACAAGGGTCTGTGGCTACTGCTTCTCACATCCCTTCTGGTTATGTAATACTGAAAATCACTGCATTGAAATGAAGTTTCAATGTTTTTATTCAAAGCAGCTTCTCACAATGTATAAATACTGCATATTAACACACATGAAAAATACAACTTCTAAGGCACCCAGAAATGTGTCCATACACTAGTTACAGGACCATCAACAAATAAATTGTGTACAATTTGATCTAGACAGTCAATATTTGATATATCAGAAGATACAAGTCCCTCAGTACTGTACCAGTTTCAGAAAATATTTACAACACTGTGATATAGGGGTGCCTGTACCCTTATAATATTATAATATGTACTCATCATTACAAATATTAGAAACTGTTTTAGTCTGTTCCATGGCGTTCTGACAAAATAACTTAAGGGCCTAATTTGCAAAGTTCTACAATTAATTATTTGTGCAAGTTCTGAAAATAAATTTACATTGACATAATTTGTGAATTTTTGGTTCTTTGCTTCATCTCAGAGGTTTGGTAATAAGCCTTACCAATAGACATGCCATCCTCGCTGAACGTCACTCCTGTCCCAATAGGTCAGTGGATACATCTTTTCCCCTTACACTTGAGGTGGATGAGAATGCAGTGTTTGTAGCAGAAAGAGACTATTTGATCTTCAGTACAAATGTCAAACTAGTTCACTGGCGAAGGAACTAATGCTTTGTTAGAAGAATGCAATTCTTTGGTCCTTTGTTTTTATGGAAGGCATAACATTTTTATTCACTAAAAATTTAAATCCTGTCTGTGAGTAAGCAAGCTAGTGAATGACTTTCAGTGTAGTATTTAAAGTAGCAGTAAAGAGATTTAATATGGCTTAAAACATACGGTTAATTGGGCAGACACAGATAACACATCTAGGATACCGAGTACCCAAATGTACTATGATTAAGATTGTCTATAAGTCTCTTATGTAAACTTCTTTAGTGTCTCCTAAAGAGTGCTGGCTTTAGCCAGATTTGACTTTTATAGACCCAGCCACACAAAGCCTGAGATTAAACTACTGTGGTTGGGAGCACAAATGCACAGTTTATATATAACAAAGCCCATGCTGACAAGTCTACCTATGTTGTTCGAAAGAAACAACCCGTATTACCCTTTTCACAAGAAAAACTTAAGGCCCTGTACTCTGATTTGCTAACTTTCTTACAGCAATTATTTGGGGAAGTCCTTAGTACTACATAAGCAATTATGTAGCTTTAAAGATTTCTTGTACCTAATGGTAAGGCTTATTCACAAATGCAATACATTTATAAATTACATTTAAAACTGTAAAGGCTGGCAAAATAATAATAAAAAAAATAAAATCAAACAAACCCCAACCAAAATTGTCTGTTTATCCCTAACGTTAAAAGAGCATTTTATTCTAATGAAAAACTATTGGCACAAAACCATTATATTATAGATTAAAAGAACAGTTAAGAGTAGTGAAAAAGATTGCCTAAAACGCATACCCTAACCTACCACAGAAATATAAAAGTTTATATTCTGAAAATATATACTGTATTAAAGTTTGTAAGCTTATTCATTTAAACAGAAATGTACTGAAATAGTAAACTAAGCAACACTTATCTACAGCAAAAATATACATGCAGGACAACACAAAATAAATTGCTTACCTTTAATATCTACAAATGCAAAACTGTAGATTTTTAAAGATTGTACAAAACAATTTACACAAGAATAAAATAACATACTTAACAACAAATTGCATTTATAATCTTAAATACTGTGAATATTAGTAAAGGTACCCAGACTTATATGTACAGTACATCTAGATATCTGAATACCCAGTAAGGACAGAAACACAAGAGAAAATTGATTCTGATCTTTAAATAATGGAAAAAGAAGCTTTTGACATTGTTATTACTCTTTTTTGGAAGGGAAAATAGATTCCATGAAAACTAGATTGTAACTGTATAGATATGAATAATTAAAAATGTTAACTATGGTTAGCGCTTGCTTTAATGGAAAAATAATTATAGAAAATGTATTTCAACCATTCTTTTGTCATAAAAAAAGCTAAGATACAGATATCTGAAAATTCAGATGAAATGATGCAGTTTAAAGGTCTAACAACTTATGATTCTTCTCTGTTTGAAAATCTCATAGGGAAAGCATACCTTCGCATTGCTGAGCAATTTCTCTATATTTATCTACAAAAAACAAGCATAGTATTGAAATAAACTTCCTCATCTCTTATTAACACATGACTAGGGGTTATGGCTCTCTGGATGGGAAGAAAGGAAAGAAAGGAAATTGAGGAATCATGGTACTTTCCATTGCTTTTTTTCTTTTTTCTTTATTTTTTTCTGAAGTCCTATATGCTGGAGGCCTGATTGTGCAAACACGTGTGCGTGTGAGTGGTTTTCACTCCAGCGCTCCCCCTGGTTTGAATGGGGCTGCCCCACAGGTGACTGGGGTGCCCACCCGGGCATGGCAGGGGGGCCTGGATCCAAGCAAGTCTCTGCGCACGCGCCCGGTGCCGGTGCTGGCAGGTTGGGGGAATAAGCAAGTGTTAGTAGGAAAGACGTGGCGCATCTGTCGCTTCAAATAGGTATCAAAAGAGTTCTCTTTCAGGCATTTAAAAATGTTACTTGATTGGATAAGTTGTTTTGAAACCATTTAAAACAGGCTAACTCGACTTTTTAATGAAGAATTTCCATGAAAACATCTGCCTTCAGAGCAATGATTTCCTTAAAATTCAGTGGTGCAATTAGGCCATAGAAACAGCACTTTTAATTATCTGTGGAAAAAGAAATGTTATGTTAATGTGTCGAAGGCTACTGTTTACTACAGTCACCTGTTCGTTAACTTTACAAAAGGCTTTGTTGAAACTCTTCATGGAAATACGAGGAGGGAGAAAATGTAGCAGCCTCATTTGCAGAGGTTTATACCATAACCAAGTGACTGAGCTCGAGGAGGGAGAGCAAGTGCACAAATTACAAAGCAAACAAATGTGCAAAGCTTTTGCTTCAAGAGGTTTTAATTTGGGCATACTAAAATGGCAGGTGAAGTCACAGAGCATGCTTGTGTTATTTCCATATTAATTGCTTTACTAGCGAGAAAGAAATGAGAGAGATCCAGTGTTCACAAGTCAGTCAGTGTCACTGAAAAGTACTAGGATCACATTCTAAAATAGCAGATTGGATTTTTTGTCGTTTCTCGTGGACTGCTTTTATGGATAGCCAGAAGTTCTTGTAACACATGGTGGGGTGGCCAGATGTGGAGAGGCGGGAAAAGCAAAACAAAACCTCTCCCTCCACTTAGTTCAATACCTAGCACCTTGTATAAACTGTTGGCCCACACCCAAAGGCCTCCAGAGCAGAAATTATCTCACACCTGAGGAATCAGGCAACTAGACTAAGGCTCATAAGGATTTGCTTTTAGACTTCAGACCAAAAGGGGATGTTTAAACCTGAAAAACAGTACGATGCCACATAACGGCACCACTCACCCTGTTACTGACAGCCGGCTAACAGGAATATAGTAAACTTAAATAAAGCATCTTGTTGGCAAGCCCTTCAGTGCTCCTCAAGAAGGCAGAAAGTGAAAAGCGACTTAGGGGGGACTCACTGTTTCAGAATCCTCTTTTTTCCCTTAACCCTGGCAAATGAATCCCGTTCGTACATTTTTTTGTACGATTTTGCACATAGAGGAGCATGCACGTGGCTGTTTCTTTTACTGCCCACAGCATTCTGTGTGTTTTCTCTATATTCTTTATTTTTCTACACAATTTGCTGCTAAAAATGTCTTTGCATTCTCATGCGATGCCGTTATTTCAGTCAAGGGAAGTATGAAAATAAGATCTGTGATCAATAAACAGCTGAATATGAACAAAAAATAAATAAGTTAAATAAATTCAACAAAGAAAAAAATCCTAGTAGTTTTTGTAAAACTAACTTTACATATTATACATATAAATTATCAGATTTTTCCATTATACTGTTAGAACTTAGAAAAAAAAATAATTAAAATATTTCTAAAGTATGGTGTTTGGGTCTACAAAATATTGTGCTGACCCAGTTTTTCGATCGAGCCCTCTGTGTCAGCCCAGATGTGTTGCAACAGCAAGAATAAGTTAAGAAGGACAGACAAAATCAATCACTGCCGATGGTGTGCCTCGCTGGGCCCCGGTGGTGCTTCTCAGCACATGGAATGTATACTTTTATCTGGATGAGCATGTGAAAGATGCAGCCCTCTGTAGAGATTATGTGCACAGAACAAGCCTGCCTACGTCTCGGTTACACAAAATCAAACCAGCTACAAGCAGCTGTGTAGCTCACAAGGGAATCGACACAACCATAGGTATTAGGGTACACGGTCACAAATTCCTCAATGATGCATTGCCTTTGCTTTTCAAACACAGGTAATGTTCGACTCTGTTCAGAAGTGGAGCATTTTCTCATTAAGTTGGCCCAAGACATCAGACTTCGTAAATTTTGTCTTGCAAGTAGCTGAATAATGAATCCAGTCCTTTGGAAGAACTCCACAGCTGTTTTAACATCTGACACTCTTTCTCATTCACATCTTCAAGTCCGGATTTCAGGAAGCTCCGCATAAGACATTTGGACTCTTCCAATACCTAAAACCAAAATATCACTCAGTATTTTATTTTGAATCTGAAAAAATTATTATGGGTAACATAATTGAAGAGCATTTTTACACTACTGACTCTGATTTACAATCTAAATAACTTCTTTGGGCACAGAAATTAGATTTGATTTACAGCCATAACTCCACTTGCTGATAGTCAGCATCTTTAAGATTTAAGGACCTCTGAGGTTTCTTAGTGCCAACATTTTTAAAAGGAATGAGGGATTCTGAAGTTCCTTAGTTTATTGAAAGTCCGCACTAGAAGGAGCTGAACTCCCTCCTGTTGAAAATGTGACCCCTTGAAATGAAAACGTGTGAGGCACAATACACTGGCTACCTGTTTTCTGGAAGGTGGTCCTTAGGGTTACAGAGGTTGGAAATCCAAAAGTGGATGTCCATCATCTTTATCAATTTTCCCTCATGCATCCTTATCAAAACAGAATTTAATAGGAAAAGGCCTTTACTGCAAATACCTTTTAAAGTTTATTTACTTCCATTTTTATAAAAGTGAAATATTTTACAAAAGAAGGGTGTGAAGCAAAACAAGCACCCTCTGACTCTGTTCTGGAGTTAGACTGGCTTAGCTCATACAAGCCATCGGAACAAACCACCTCGGGGGTTTGCCATGGAAAGCCCAATCCCAAGCCCTGAGGAATTGCTGCCAGTTCTTACAGGCACGAACAGCCGGTCTATGGTTGTGCCCATAGTTCCCACACCCCTTTCTAAATACATTGAGACTACATCCTTTAAAATTCTTTTTGAAATATGTAACACCTTTAGGTATCTCACAAGCCAATTAGTCAAAAAAACCCATTAATAATTCATACTTTACTGATTTTTTTGAGGGCAGAAGATTGAATGTAAACTAATCCAGTGTTTATGGTAAGGGAGACGCGTACTCTCCACTCAGCTTTGTCAACAGTTCCATGTTAAGCTCAGTTCCTATCCAGTTCAGGTTACAACACTGCTATTCCAAAGTAGTATTTCTCTTTAAATCAAGTAAATGGTGTTAATTGTAAATTGTGGGCCCTGTGTATTTTTCTGTCTGTTTGTGAACAAGTATCCACAGAGAACTTGGATGAGCTCATCATATCCATTGTTTTTGTGACTTCAGCCTGATTTGCATTTCGGATCTCGGAGAGTAAATCGAGTCTTTGACAGTTTTAACTCTCATCTTTGTCTGCAAGTGTTAGCACCAGACCTTCTAACAGGTCTCCAGAGAAAACTTCATTGACAGCTGATAACAGTGAAGGAAGGAAGGATTCACAGTAAGGCCCAGAGGTTTTCCCAACTCATATAATGCACATTATATCAGTAGGATCAAATAAGCTTATGCTGCATTTCCAGAGAGTTTCATTCTGAATGTCTTTTGTGAGATCTAATCTGCACTTCATTTAATTAAAAATCTCCTGTGTCTCTACCTTCTCTTTTACAAGGGATCTTTTAAATGAAGCTGAGGGATGCTAAGACGGTTTCAGGCACAGGAAGTGTAGCAAGAAACGGCAACAATTTGCACTTTAGTTAGTGCCGCTTTATTGCAGCCAGTATCAATTTCTTCAGTGCGTTTTTTTAAAAACAAGGATGTGCCCAGAATAGAAGTAGATCTGCCTGAAGGGAAAAAAACACCTTAGGAAGTAAAAAAAAGGAAAGGATTTTCTTTCGACTTTTATGTACACAAAAGGAAACACTGTGACCAGACTGTGTTCAAATCCCTGTGTGTCTGGATCTCGCCTCTCCTTCACAGCAGAGGGTGGCTGGCACTATCCTCCCCTTCTGGTGCCATGTGTAGGACGCTCTGCAGAATCAGGAACTGTGCAGGTGCAGAAAAGAAGGCAGACTCAGCTGAAACATAGTAGGCCAGGACAACGTGAAAGGCAAATACATTTTCTTACTGGCCTCACGGAGATTTCCCAGTACTGTTGTATAGTTTCAGACTCTTCCACCTTCGTGAAGGAAACCTATTCTAAAATCCCCTTTCAAAACCTGGGGCAAGGAGGTTCCATTCATATTGAACAAATGTAAAGATGGGGAAAATGAGAAACTCCAGGAGCTTACTGATCTCTATCCAGATTTTCTGTTGTTAACCTCCTTTCACAGGTATGGTTGTGGAAACTGAGGACCCACCATGTGCCTTGGGAGCACACCTCCGCTCTGTGAAATGTAATTTAATCACAAAGGAGTGTGATTTCTTACCACTGCACTGCAGGATGCCATTTCTTTCACTCGTAGCATCACTTCTTGACTAAATGTTGTCGGCCAAAATACTTGTGACACTAGTCCTCTGCTGCAGGCTTCCTGTGCTGTCAGCTTTCTCCCACAGAACAACATTTCATTTGCCTGTGAAACCAAAAGATTACTTGTGATCTTGGGTTATAATTACCTTAAAAAATTTTCCAGACTTGCCTGCTTTTTTCAAGATTAAATTTACAAATGGTCTCCTGTATCTTTCCATACTGCAAAATACTTTAGGAGGAGTTTCGGTAGCTATTTCAGGATTGTGCAGGTGGCCAGAGCACAGCATGGGGTTCATTTAGGAGAAATGTGCTGGCACGCAGGACGGATCTGTGGTGCTGATTTTACAGGAGTAACTGTCAGTGATACAGTGATGCTGTGCCAAGAGTCATGGAACCCAGTTTGCAGTACTCTGTGGGGCAAATTCTACTTTGTTATACTGGTTATACTTTGTTATACTAAACATCCTTACTGGAATTATTATGGCTTGTCTTTAGAGAGCAGAATCTTGCTCTGTTCCTGCACAATCCTAACACAATGCAGATGAGTACTCTGCAACATTATTCTGCTAAGGCATTTCTTCCTTTTCCTACAATGATCTTGACAATCTTGGCTTTTTCAACCTGTGTTCAATCTTTCTTGTGTACAGGATGTGCAATATATTGCATTCTGAAGTCATTTTGTGATAAGAAATTGCTAGGGATTAGATGAACTTTCAGCAGATTTCATTGTTATTCATGATACTTGAAAGGAACAGTTATTTTCTGTTTTATTTTTTACAAACAGAAAGAAGAGCATGAATTTAAGAGAGGTTCTTCAGGAATTTGAGGTGGAAAAACCTTACCAGTGCGACACCCAGAATTTGTGGGAATGTGTATGAGGAGCAGCCAGCGGGGGTGAGTCGGATTGTTGCGTATGGTGTCTGAAACCAGGCCTTCTCGCTTGCCCAAACGATATCACAGAGTGGTAAAATAGAAGCTCCTAACCCAAGAGCAGGGCCGTTGATAGCAACCACAATTGGCTTCTTAAATTGAATAAAAGCTTTTACAAAATCCCTAAAATAAAAAAAAATAAAAGAAAGATCTTGAATACAGAAGTAACACTTAGATAAATACCCAAGCTTAAAGTACTTAATCTGAAAGCAAATTAGAACCACAGATGAACACAATAAATGCCATGGCCCAGTTTTATGAGGTCACAATTGAAAGATACTTTATAGCTTGCACACGGAAAATTTTGCTCTTATTTAGTTATTTAATTTTTCTGATTCTCTGACATATTAATTAGTTTTATATGTGTTACATATGAGTTGATTAACTGGAATGCACTGACTGTTGTACTTTTTGCAGAATGGTTTGATTAGGTTTAGTTTTACTTCTGGACTGGAAACTCATGAGTTTGTACACATAGCACTTCTCAGGTTGTTCCACAATGGCTACTGTGGATTCTGATGATCTGGTTTGGCTAACTTGAGGAACATATTATAGTGTGAAAAACAGGAAACTCAAAGGTGGATTGCTGAATATTTATTTTTTTCAAGAAATTCTCTTAAGATCAAAAGGTTGTCAAAGCTTGCTGCGAGTCCCATCAAGGGATTGGGAGACAGTAACGTTTATGGTAGACAAGTGGAAAGAACAAGACCCACAAAGGGGAGTCAGAGAGAGAAAGAGATGTTGGAACAGGGAAAGAATTAGATGAGTGATCTCTTGGGTCTTCATTGCAAATGTCTTTGGCAAAGACGTAACAAGTAGATGCCCTTGGCTGCCTGCAACAGTAAATGGGAAACGATGGGAAATAATGGAGAAGTAAATGTCATCAGATTTATCTGGATGAACGAACTAGAACATGTTAAATTCTGTGCAATGAGGAGGTATTTTAAATAAGTTGCCTACCAGCAACTGTGGAAAGACATCTGTTGAATACAACAGTCTATGCACCAATTAGGAAAAACATGAGTGTAATTGTGGGCAAATTATGGGCTCCAGCAGCTCAGTGCACAGCAGGTATATGGAGGCAAACGAGACACTCAATTACTTTAGAAAAGAGACATGTATAAATCAAATTCAAAACAGAAGAGGAGATTCTGTTCCTGCACTGGGTATTTACTAGGTCCAGAGTGCATCTTTGCTAACAGATTTTAGGAAAGAACATTTTGTCAAATGTGCCCTTTGATGAGTTGCAGCTCTCCCAGTGAGGTCAAAAAGACCTAGACTTGTGCTCTGGGAACAGGAGGTGTGCCCTGCAGGTTAGAGTGCCGACGCGGCAAAAAATGGCAAATAGACCGAAGAGAAGTATTTTATTGGACTGAAGTGCAAGGGCATTGGCTATATTTCAAATGAAAATGAAGAGTCTGAGGTGACCCAGCATTAAATGTTCAATGAAGGAGTTCTTTTTTTCAGGCTATCTAGTCATTAGTTGATTTTTGACCATGGGAAAATAGGGACTCGCAGGAATTGATGCAGCTCTGCTTACACAGTGAGTAATAAAACAGAAGATCAGAGGCAAGACAAAGAGAGTGAAATGAGGGATTTGTCTGTTCAAGACCATTTCTTTCTAGAGGATAGCAGGGTCAAGCAGAATTGTGGTTCATTTTTGTTTGCAGAAGCAATGCTGTTCCCTTATCTTGTTATTTCTTCAGTTGTTTATGGTTGAGTGATGACCGTGGATCACTGCACCTGATTAATTTCAAAATTTTAAGAACCTGAGTAGTTAAGCAAGTAAGCCTTCAACACAGGACTACAGACGGGAACAGCGATATGATGAACAATAGGTAAAAACAACAAACTATGGATAAATGGTGGCAGCAGATCTGAGGACCACATGGAGGCAGAAGAAAATGGTGGTGTGGAGAAAAGCTGGAAGCACATGGTAATAAATGGGACTGGAAGTGAATATGGAAAAGGATGAATATGGAAAAAAAAAGGGACGTAGAGAGGAAAGGGTTAGATGATGGGGAAGAAGAACAAAGCAGAACACATTAATGGAGGGGAAGGTTTGAAGAAAATGGGAAATCTTCATATTAGTGAGCAAAGGACAAATCACCTGGTGATGGGAAGAGAGTGGAACAGAACATTAAGAAGACTCAATAAGCCTCTGTCATGAGGGAAGAATGAGGAGCTCAGAGGGTTGTGCAATGGGTGGGTATGGAACATGCCACCTATAGGATGGAGTGGAAGGATAAAATATTGGAAGCTTACGAGGGAAACAAATGCCTGCATTTGGTCTACAGCAGCTGCAGTGTCCAGCTCTCCACTTATCTGTGTTCCCTGTTTGGTACGTTATTTGTTTCAGTGAGCTGTCTTCGGCCGTCTTCCCACCCAGAACCTGGCATGTTTCCCTGTCACCGAACTGGAAGTTCACACATGGAGTTTCTGGTCTAGAAGATCCTTGTTTCGATTCAAGGCAGTCTTTGAAAAGGACTTAGAATTGTAATCATTGTTGCACAGTAGGGCCAGAAGCTCAAAGAGAGGAAAAAGTGTCACATGCAGAAGGCTTTTGGTTTTGCCAGAGGGTATGTGGGAGGTTGACCATCGAATACACTTTGGGATGCTCAGACACCTCTGCATCGTTGCAGAAGTCTTGTTGCAGGTCAGGGCTCATAAGCATGTTGAAGGCTATAAAGAAGTTGAGCAAGTCAAGTTGTCCTTCCTTGTTTTCTTCTGAGCACACCCAGAATTTTATTCTTCTGGTCACACAACGATGCCTGACGGATGATGTGACAAGGAAGACTGATGCTGGGAATGCCTTCCAGTGAGTCTTTCAATCGCAGGTCTCTGTGGGACACAAATGCACAGTTGCAGTGCAGTCTGTCTGTCTGTCTTCTCCCTGCTCCAGGAGTGCAATGCCAGACACACGTCTAATGGATGTGTTTTGAGGACTTGGAGAGAAGCTACAGCACCACACATCTGTGAGCTGCACGGCCCAAAGGCAGTGGATGAGGAGAGGGGCTAAAGGAATAAGGCATTCATGTGAGATGAGACTTGACGGGTATTTAAACTTCAGTTTGAAGTTGTGGTCAGTATCTGAGATCCACACTTCAGCAAGTGGAAACACACGGCATCAAGATTTTAACTTCATTTTGATCCAAGTCAACTCGATGTAAAGCAGTGGAGGCAGAGATCCCTTAATGTGTTTTGGGACATCCTAACCACTGAAAAAGCAAAGTGTACATTTTTTTTCTCCTCTTATTACAATATATTTTCCATGAGTTGAGTCCTTTGTTCAAAGAAAGCACAGAGAGTGCTAAATGGAAAACGTAGTGTATTGTTTCCAGAAGTACAATAAAAATCTATTTCCAGTGGGCCTGAAGCCGACATTCTTGACAAGGAGCAGTACATTGTCCCAGGATTTCAAGAGTGTTCTGGGACTCCAAGGATGGAAAAACTGAGTATTATAGTCTGGCTTATACGAATTTAATTGTTGAATTGATAAATACACCTGTATATTAAATGTGTGTAGATAAATGTATACATATATAACAATACCTATCTACACAATATTTACATGAATAATATTAAATATTTATCTTCTAATGAAGTGTAAGTGTGCCTGTGTTTTCAAACAAGAAGAGTGATTTTGTTCCCTCATGTTTTTTTCAGTTCCACATTATTAAAAATCCCTCACATTAAAAAAAATATAAATTAGGATGTGTCCTTCAAAAGGGTTTTTCTTTTTTAAATATCACTACATGATATTCAAGCATAGCTAAGGTCTTAAAAACAGATCATAATTTCTTATACTTAAGAAGTAAATTTTAAATTCTTTCAAAATAATTACTGCTTTGAGAATTTCAAGAGTATTAAACTGAGAATCCAAACTGATCTGCAGTAGTTGTAACCAAGATAATTGGTGGTTAATACATGTCATGTAACAACCTCATCTTGTGTTATACTAATATATCCAAAATATAGATCTGTTGTAAAGCAAATTCTTTAATATTCCTTCATAGAATTGTTGCATAAAGTTTTAAAGCTCTCAGAAGAATAATTTTTATTTGTAGAAAGTGGGGGGAAAACAAGGGACCAAACTCTCTCCTGGTACAGACTGGTGAAATACCATTGGCTTTAGTGGAGTAATGTCAATTTATACTGGAAGATCTGCTAAATATGTATAAAGTCTACCTTGTGGATAATAGGAATATTTGGTGATGTATTGTGCAGATTGATTTGTAGACTGCATGTCATAAACCCTGGATTTCTATTACGGTAATGTGATATATATAAGGAAAGTCACATTTTAGTTATGAAAATAAAACTCCATTTACATATATATTAAGTAATTTAAGTTTAAGAAAAAGAGTGGAGACCCTTCTAATAAGGTTCTGAAATACTGCGGCAGATCGCTATTTCAACAGAATATGAGTAAGCCATGGATTCCCATTTGTACTGAAATTCATTAAAATGATGAAGATTAAACCAAGTAAAATATCTGCCTTTCAGGAACCACTTTAGAACATGAAGCAACAGCTAATTTGGAAAAACAACAACAAAGTTGTATTCGAATTTGGAGGAATGATTTGAAATATTAAATACAGAGAAGTGGAATAAAATAAATCCCTGTGGATATTAGCACTGGAATAAATGTGCTTTCTTTTCTAATAAGGAAAGGTCCAAGGTTCTTCTTACTGAACAAATTTGTAGGATTATAATTAGAATGCAATCAACACTTAAATATACAACATTTTTGGACCTGATAAATATCTTTATAATCACACACTGCATTTCATAATTTAGAGATCATAGGTAAGCTTGGGTCACCTTATAGCTTCTGCAATCCTAGTGCTTTCCTTTCTTCTGTCATTGGATAACCTGCCAATTAAATATGAGTAATCTAGGCCACTACAGAATACACTTCCCACTGCGCTGAGAAGTAAGAGTTTACTGTCATCAGCTGATGCATTGCACAATGCTCTCCGAACTTCCTTCATGATCTGTGGATAAAGAAAAGTAAACAATTCGACATGCATGCCGTTGCAATATCATTTCCCTACTTTTACAAACCTTAGTGATTTTGAGAGACTTACATTTTGGGCACTATTAATACTTACATCAATTATATATATTAATATAATTTTAATAGAATGATAACACTGCGAGTTTACAGAATATTTTATATTTGGAAGTGCTTTGTAGATGCTTACTAATTCAAAGAGGTTTTAGGATTTGGCTATTCTTTGCTTTTTCTATGGGAATTTCTAGCTAGCTTATGCTATTTGACTGCAATTGAATAATGTCAAATAACACTTTTTTATTTTCATCGTGTATATTCAGTGTCCATCACTGTACCCTCAGTAACACTGTTATCACAACAATAGCCTCTCAACCTCAACAGCTTGTCAGCAAAATCTAGAAACCCCAGTTTTCAGTTCTTCAACTGCTTTGGTTTATATGACTTGAACCAGAGCAAGGCAGAACAAGAGGACATCATATACATCAACATGACAAATACATTACTCATTTTTCTGTGGTCAGTGATATTGTTAGTCTACAAAAGTTAGAGAAAAAAGCCACTTGACAGAGAAACATTTTTACACTCTGATTTACAACTGGATCAAGTGATTAATTGCACCATAAATCAAACCTAATCAAAATCTGGATAGAATTGAGCTGCTCTTATTGTCAGAAAATGGCCTTTCGTCTGAGCAGAATTGTCTTTCCTGATGATTTTTAAAAGGAAATATTATTTCATAAACTTCTGATGGGTAACTTCTTGTTTGGTCACAATTCAGCATAGTTTGTAAGTTGTAATTGATTTCAGGCATTTCAGATTCCCCTCTTCTCTTTAGTGATTTGCTCCTACTGAAGTAGGGCTGTGATTTCACCTGGTGTGACCTTTCTGATGCTTACACATACTGATGTGCCCAAGTACCTCTTATACAGGGTCCTGTTGAGTCAAATTTTTCTCTTCTGCATTGAATGATTTCCTGTTAGTGTAAATTTAACTAAAAGATAGCAAAATGTGGTTGAGGGATTAAGTATGGTTTCCACGTGAGAGAAAACCATGATTTTTAGCTCGTGATTATTTTTGTTCACTATTTTCTGTTTCCAAAAATTCTTTAGATCTCTCAAGTGCATTATTTAAGAAATGTCCCTAAACACAGAACAGAAGTTTTGTTTGTATTGCTCTAGGTAGCCTTTTATTAGAAATCCTGTGGTTTGTGAGACCAAGCTTGAAGTTGTATATTCAAAGCAGGGAGCGTGATGCTGCCTGCCTGCTTTCCATACCTTTGCATAAACATGATTGTCACTGGCTGCTGAGACCAGGACACCAGAAAGCAGGCGGGGAACTTCTAGGTGCTTCACTTCAGAATGCCTGAGTAACCCAGTATGTGACAGTGGGTGCAAGTGAAGTAATTAGAAGCAGCAGAATTCAGAAGTGTATTTGAAATTCTTGTGCAGGTACAAAAATGTCTTCAGTGATTTTACAAGAACTGTTTATTCTCAGAGTCTCAGAGGCTGTCTCAGCCTTCAGTGGGTAAAAACAGAGCAAAACTGCACATTTTGTAAAGGGAAACAAAAGAAAAAAAAATCCTAAAACCTCTGTTCAAAGTTAAAAAAGAAACTTTAGAAGGTGGTAGATGTTGGAATAAAAAAAAGATACATATTTTTATTTTCCTAGTTCCATGTGAATGCCAGATTGTCCTCTTAGTTTATTTTAAATGTTCTCAAAATCTGCTCTTTTTTAGGAAGGATGTATAAATAATATCAGAGGATAAAAGTCAAACATTTTTATACACAATGAGGAGCGTTGCTTTAAACATGATGCCAGGATAGGGTTCTCCATTCAGCAAGGTGCTTTACCATTCCCCCTCCTGCAGTGATATTTACATAGGTACCATTTCTTTGATGTGACCACTGCTTTTGTGACAAAACCATCTCTTTTTTATCTTACCCCTCATCGATTTGGATAGCTAAAGCCATCTAAAAGAACAACACACTTTTGAGCAGAGGTTATACTACTTGGAGGAAACAAAAAATTGTGTTACCACTGTTTTTTCAATGCTTTGGAGAGGGTAATATTAAGAGCCTGTTATTAAGAATTGATTTGTCAGATATGGTTGAAAATGGGGAGGCTTTGAGAGTATTTTGGATGGTATTTTTGAGCAGGAGTGGAAATTTAGTTCCACTGATCCGCTAGTTTCTAGCAAAAGAAAACAGTATCAGAAAGCAGGAAACTATAACATATCACTGTTTTCAGGCTCCAAAAAAGTATTCTTTATGTTTTATTTGTAATATCTGTAAGTTTGTCATTAACTTTATCATCAAAAGGCTCATTGGAATACATCACTGCCAGGAAAGTCAATTCTGGCTCCCTTGTTTTATGCCATGATTCCTTTGCTGGTGCTGCCCAACATCCAGCTGGTCACCTTGTCACTCAGGGTAGTTACAGCCAACCTGCTGCCCACCGTCACTTTCCTCATTGATTATCTGGGGATGGGGACTGATCTACAGATTTATATGATTCTAGAGCAGCTACTAGCAAAAAAATAAAGATAAGAAAGATGGTTTGTCTGTAGGGTTGCAGAACTGTGTATTGAGCTGCAGTACTGTAAATATAATTTTAGTCCAGAACTGCTGTCTGGTTTTAAGCACAAATTTCCATTTAATGTGGTAGTGGATTCAGCTTGCCAATATAGAGAAACTATATGTCTTTAGTTACATTTCTTTGTTTATTCCATATTATTTTTCTCTCTTCCATAGTCCTTAAGCATTCCCTCATTTTGGTATAAATGTGGCATTTGTTCAATTAAATTTTACTTTCTTTAGTGGATCTGATCTAATATTACCATTTGCAGGACTCCATAGCAGTATTCTCCAGTTCCATGCATTTGTTTTAATTAGCTTTTTTATGGTCTTTTAGTTAATTTTCAGTTGTAGGGGCAGCATTTCTATTCATATACATTTGACTAAAATTTCCAAGGAAGTAATTGCAAAAAAAAAAGCCAAAGTATGGGCCAGTTATTTAGCTTATGATAATTTATAGGATTATAAATCTAACCAGGGCTAATGCTTCACTTACTCTTTTATGGAAACCCAAATATACGGTAAAATTATCACTTTCTCCAAAGTTCCTTATTTTTTTAATCCTGTCAAGAAAATCAGCTGGTTACTTCTTTAACAGGACACCTTATATTGCAAAATAAACATAAAATGTTTTAAAACTTCATTAAACTTCTAAGAGCTTAATTTTAATGCATTTCACTGGATGTAGGAAATTTTAAAAGGCATTTGGTGCCCTTTGCTTTCAATATTGCTTCCATTCTGGGGGAATCAGAGCTGGGAATTTATCACTGTAATTACACAAAGTATCTTGAACAGAAGTCTCTTGTTCATATAAACAGCAATACTAGTGTAAAAGGTTAACTTCTGAATCTCTAAAGATTTGCTGTTGATATTCTTAAAGGTAAACAATCTGTAAATATTATAGTAAAACAAAAATTTAAAGCCATTTAGTTGTTCTTAGAATGTATTCCACATTTGTACCTTTTTACATAAATACACTTTTTGTTACTTACTGACTCCGTGCAAAAAGATTCCGAGTCCTTTCTGTTTGATAAATAAAGGACTTAGGAACTTACAAGGCTGAAATATTGGCCAAACCCCACAGTTTGTCTTTGTATGAGAGCAGAAGTACAGATAACAGTAAACTTGTACCTTATTTATTTATTTGTAAATTAATTATTTAAAGTTGGGAAAAGTAAAGTGAAGGCAAACCAGTGCTCCAAAATGCACCTGGTAGAACTTCAAACCCTGTAATTTTCATGGCTAGAAGTCTGAAACTGGATGCTTTTGTAGCAGTGCACTTGAGGCAGTTCTATCAGTCTTCAATGGAAACATTAGCTGTTCAGGGTATGTTTTGCTTTTAATTCAGGGGAATATTAATTCCTAGCTCTATTAATAGTGTAAAGTAAAAACAGTGGATGGATCCATTTAATCTTAAGTTTGATCAGAATTTGGGTCCTTGAAATGTGCTGAGTTAAAACAGCAACATCATCATTGGAGAAAGAACTTGAGAAGCAGCAAAAGACCCATGAGAGAAAATGCCCTAATGGAATTCATAAAGATGAAATATTTTACATATCTGTTTTAAAAATGAATTTTAAAACTAACAAGCCTAAGCCCCTGAAATAAAAACAAGCAATGCTGTCCCATGACAGTGGCTTGGAAGTTTTACAAGGTCTTGTAAAACATAAAAAAGAATTTCTATAGTGCCCTCAACATTTTGGAGAAAAAACCTCAATTACTACAGTGGCACCGAGCCAACTTCAATCAGTGCAAATGCTGCCGGAAGGAGCATCAGCAGATTTCTTGCTAAAATCACCTGCACAAACCCACAGGTGTGATGTGGGTACCAAAAACATAGGATGAGGATTCAGACAGACTTCTCTAAGCATTTCTTTCTTTTATTTTTTTTATAAATAAGTTCTTTGTTATTTCAATTTAACTGGCACAAGTAGCAGAGGCCAATGGTTGAACAAAACTATTAAATTTCATCTGAAGATGAAAATAAAGCACAAAGGGAAGCGGGGCTGTTTAGGGGTAAGAGTGATTTTGTATAAGCTTAATTTTATAATGATTGTGGGCAGTGCACACATCTTTTCTTTTTTTCCTAACATAGATGGCCGGGAATAACCAGACCACTATTTTAACCACACCAAGTAGACCTGCTCTGAGTAAATTAATCATTTACTATTTGGCAAACATAATTTACTGAATGTCTAATAAAGCCTGAACGTAATGTTTCTTTTGACAAAATGAAACACACTTTTAAAATTTGGTAGGAATTTTGTGTTTGTACTTTTTAGTCACTGGTGATAAAAGGTGTCAAAATTGAAAATATTGTAAACGTCCCTAAAATACTCTTGTCAGTTTGTCTCAGCTATGGCTGTGGGTGACAAACTGTAGGGACAAGGCATTCAGCATATTCCTCCTTGCAGTTCCTGGCTTTTTGCTGCGATTGCCAGGAAGGGTGTGGAATTGCCAATATTGGAGGTGCTGGATTTCGTGGTGTGAACAATCATGGGCTGCAGCCTGGACTGAGGCCAGAGAAGTCTTTTCATGTTTGCCAGCAAAGCTGCCTTCAGAGAGCAAGAGCGTTCAATTGCTCTCAGCCTGGATGAGTTTTAAACAGACAATCTCAATGTGGAGAACTCATTACCTTGATTAATTCCTGACCAGCCAGATCCTGGTCAGTAACGCAGTTTTCTAAAATGTATTTCCTGGTTTTCGAGTGAGCTTCAATAAAGGTTCTAGAAATAGTCTATGCTGGTGATGCAAGAGGAGGACTATTATATGCTTATCATTTATTTTTCCACAGAGGTGGGTTCCTGGCATATAAAAATTTTGGAGAATGAAAGGGATTGGTTTGGGAGACCTGGAGAGCCCCAGTGAATGCACTGGCTCAAGCATTTGAACACTGCTGATGCGGAACAGCCCAGCCAGCAGAGTAAAGGTATGTCTGTTCATCCTGAACATAGTAAATCCTTCGTTTCATACTTTTTCAGGCCCTTGATCTCTGTGTTTAAATTACCTGCAGTGTCAATTAGTGGCAATTAATACATGGATGGAATGATGGATTTGATACAATCTAATGCGTTTTAAGGAATTAGTATTAAAAACAGGTGTTTGGCGTTCCGTGTTATTTACCAAGATAGTCCTTTTAAATATCATATAGTTTAAAAACTAAGTATGATAAATGTATGTTACAACAGCTTTAACTATTTAGTATCATTCTGTGTATTAATGTCCATGTGCAGGTGTGCGTTTGGGAAGGGGAGTCAAATTTAGGGCCCATGATAGCTGTCAGTGGTTTTATCTGAAGTAATTCATTTCAAAGTCATTCAGTTTCTTAATGAATAAAATAATTAATCAAAGCTACAATCTACTTTTCTCTCAAATGGTGCTCAAACTGGTATTTTATATGCTCTTATCTTGAAGTTACTGTACAAGACAGAGCTGCACTGGTGTGTCTGGAGGGCATAGAAGGTAGAGATCCGCGGGCAGCTCGTGAAGCTCTGCCTGCAGAACTCTCAGACAGACCAGACTGGTGCTGGGAGGCACCTCCTGTTGTTTCCTCTCTGATCCGTGGTGACCCCTTTCCATCAGGCCATTAATGCCCAGGTGGAGCAGGGCTCAAGCATGTTCTTGGCTCTCCAGGAGGAGCATCCTGATGGAGGCATTTATTGACACCTCTTTTGTTCTGACATGGCAAAGGTGTCCCAGGGCATCACTGCTCACTGTGCTGGGATCACAGGGAACGGGAGGAAAAGCTTCTCAGCCCTTCCAGTCAGCAATATTTGTACTGCAGTAGTACGAGCTACGAGGCCAAGTCTGACTCTAAGTGTACAATAATAATCACCACTCAGTATATCATAACTTCATGCATTTCAGCTGAGACTAGACCCCCTAATTAGTTAAGATTTCACAAATAAGGATTCATAAAGTGATTTACAGAAAAAGCAATTAGGGATCAAGGTATACTTTTAGAATTACTGTCTCAGTCTATAGTCTGAAATTCCTCCGTATGCAACACCTGGAGCACTATTTAAATTAATAAAATGAAAGAGACCAGATTTCTCTAAGGACAGTAACTATGAGTAACTTCAACATGTGAACAACTGCTTCATACAACCCTGTTTTGGAAATGCTGCTTCTGCCATTCCTTTCTTTACTTCTAATTTTCAGTTTCAGACATGTAAATTAAAAATTAATTTCCATTGCATTCTTTTTGATAGGAATCCCAAGTGTGAAAAAGTTAGATATATCTGAATTCCATATTTCTTTTTTAAGATAATCTATTAGGATAAAAATTAATGAAATCCAATTCAAGTGCAGTGTTTTCAAGATAACGCACACATTAGGGTGCCTTTCTTTGGCTTTTATGCTACACGCTTACCTCTGGGGTCAGTGCATTGTTATCTGAAGTCTGACTCGACAGCAAAATATGTGTGAAACCATCTTCTTTCCGGACTACAATGTCCCTGAACCGGCAGTTACTTTCATTCTGACGTACGCTGTATCTTAGTCTCTTATCGAAGACATAATCTTTCTCCCCATCTAGTTTCCTTTTCACAGTGCTGTGTAGATTCAAGCTTCCATTGGCCAGAGAAGAACCTTTCAGATGGAAAGAATCAAAGCATAATTATGTCTGTACCTTCAAAGATATGGAGTGATAATTTCTATTAGCTTAAACATAGCTCGGTATTTACAGTAGGCTCTACATGATAAATCTGATAAATCAAAAATCTGCCTGGCTAGTCCAACGTGGCCTCAAGCCATTCTTATTATTCTGTATTCCAACATTCAGTACTTTTGTTCTCTGATCAGACAACCTCTAGATCCAGGAATTATATAGGATGTAGGACTGGTGCTCTTAATGGGATTCAGTTCTGCTTTGACGACGAAACCAATTGTATCATAGTCTTTCATATGGATTTGGGCTGATCCTTGAATTCTTAGGCAAACTCTACTTCAGCTTTGGAAGAACTTGACACGACAGGTTTAGTCCAAATCCCACCTTTCAGAGCTACGTTGTCTTCCTTCTATGGTGACCAAAAAGTCATTACCAGTTTCAAACGACAACCTGAACAGACAGTTGTTCCACACTGACAGGTGACAGTAAGGTAAGGGATGTCTTACTAAGGTGACACAACCGCCGTCCTCTTCCACGTATCCTTGTGGCTGGCATTAGGAGCACAGTCAGCCAGCCTCTGTGCTCTCATCCCAAACTGCTGCTCATTACATTTTACAGTAACAATGATTAGTGACTTTTGACTAACAGATAGGATATTAATATTGGACTTTGTAGATAGAAAATATTAATGCTGATGACATTTTGGAGGGTATCCAGCAGTAGGGCAAAAAGGGAACCATGACAAGAAAGATACAGCTCCTCCTTAAAAACAAATGAGAGTAATAGTACATCAATTTTAAAAGACAGTTTATCCTGACTTCCACTGTGTATGAACTGTAAACTCTCACTTTGTTGATGTTTACAGTTCCTCTGTAATAAGCAATATATTATGATTGATAATGATATGAACTGTAAACTCTCACTTTGTTGATGTTTATAGTTCCTCTATAATAAGCAATATATTATGATTGATAACGATGCTGAGTTGGAATGTTGAAAATAACTTTACAAGCTTTTTATGCAATACTCCTTTCTTAATAATGGATGTTTTACACTATTGCCATTAAAAGTACAGCAGAGACAGGTTGTTGAGGAACACAGATTAAAGTCACTCTGCTCATTGAAATAGTTTCCAAATCTGTTTTTTGTTTAAATATACATGAGCCCACAATGCGCCATATTTAAGAAAGAGCTGAATGAAAACACTTTTGTTTGTTCCGTTCTTTACTCCTGCCAAAGCTGACCTGTTCCAGCTTCTGGTGTCAAATAGCCAGGAATTTTTAAAGGGCAGATGACACGAATATTAGAACATAGATTTAATTTTTGTAGTTTAAATGACCCCTGTCCCATTAAAAATACTCTGTTGGAAGAGAACTGAGTGGTGAATTCATAACAGATTACACTCAGGACCAAAGTCACCCTCATTTTGGATTGGCTGTGTTTCAACTCGACGTTTATGTAGGCACCTAAACTGTCTGAGACCTCTGTTGGCAATGGCCTATGGAATTGTTCACAGCCTGTGAAATGCCTGTATATACACTGCAGTTACAATATCTGATGTTAAAAATATATAGAGTGTGTAATAGTATTTAACTGGTGCATCATTTGGCCTCACCATGTAATGTGTGCATGTGTGTACAAATATGTCTATACACAGAAATGCATATTTGTTAAACAGTCTGGTATTTCAGTCAATCATAAAACTCTATTTCATTAAGAGATACCATCTAAAGTATTGCTTATATCATACCAAACAGGGGATTCAACTGGTGCAATCCTAGATGATCAGTTTGGAAAAAAAGCATTTGAAGCCAGCAGAATTTGAAATTTGTTCTCTTGACGAGAATTATCTACTAGTGTAGAAATCACCATGTGCTTGAATTTTAAAAATTACGAATAATTTCTTATGGCACAGTTCTACTTTTTCATAAGGCTTTGCTACTGCATATATTTTGACATGTATTCTTACAAACAAAATCAACTTGTGAAATTACTAATAGAAAAGTAATAGCATTGGGAATAATATACTGAAACAAATCAATTATTTGACTCAGGCAGACTTTTAAATATTGCATTTTTATCTATTCAATCCTTACTATGCTGCTTGACCCAGCAATAAACTAGTAAAATGTGAACACTTAAAGGTCTCAAAAAAGTGTACAGAACTTCTAAAATCAGAGGCACAAATGACCATTGAATGGAAGATGTGTCAGACCAACTGTACTAATTATCTACCTGGCGTTGAAGATTACACCACATCTATTTTAAATACAGAAGGTAAGAGAATGGTAGAAGATTAACTCACACAGATAATCCAGCTCAACAAAAAGCCTCCTGGTAGTAATTTTATTTTAATTTTTTGTTGTATTCTTCTTTGAGTAATGTATTGTTTGTAAATTAAATAGATATGGTAAGAAACTATAGTTCTTGTAAAAATATTTTAACTGACTGCACACCAGCTGAAGGAAATTTAACCAGAGGAAAGAAAGATCTAAATTAAATAGGAGAGAAACATAAATGGAAAAGTGGAAATTCCAAGAATGGATGATTAACAGAACAATATACAGTGAGTAAATTGTTTCAGTGCATCCCTGTGATCTTGATTGAATCTGATAAACTGGAGAAAATGACCAGCAAAATCTGAAGTCAACACTCTAAGTTGTATCAGGCCAATTTAGCACGTCTGTGGGTGGATGTGATGGAGCTATGGAGAGTTGGATGGATGTGATGGAGCTGTGGAGAGTTTGATCTGGAGCCACTCACGCATCCGGACTGTCCCCTGCGTGAGGGGGAACAGCACCTGCTTAACACCCACAATGGTAATGGTACCTTAGTGTGTCACAATGAAAAATGACTGTGACGTAGGAAAAAAGAGGCATTCTCAAAGCAATCTATACTGCACGTGAAACAAATTAAGGATGTTGCAAATTAACTAAGGAAGCTTTAGGTACCTCTCAATGTGGTTTACTGGTTTGTAGTGAGGATTTAATGCTCCGTCTAAGTACAAAAAGAAAACAGAACAGGAGAAAACATTCCTTCCTTTAGTGGGAGTTTAATCTAATTATTGCCTTGTTTTTAATCAGCTGTAGAACTGTGAAATACCTAAAACCACACGTTTAGACAAAGTTTCAATATTTTTAAAGGGAACTTCCAATATTCCCAGACCTCTGGTGCATCTAGTAATCCTCCTCCGAGAATGGCAGTAAAGGATGCTATTTAAGGAGAAAACAAAACACAAGCTTGGCCACTTTCTGCAGTCCTTTCCCCACTACCATCCCTAAAGGTTGCGTAGCACAATGAGAGGACTCATCCTTCCTGTTTCCTTCAGTATTTGCTCATGGACCTTTTCATGGATTCCTCTAATCCCCTTTTGAGCCTGTTGATGCTGTCTGTCTCCTGCGGTATGGGTTTGAGAAGTTGTGTAGCCACTACACAGAGAAAAAATGTCTTTCATCCTTTATCTGATGTTCTACCAGTTTCGGTGAGGGGTCCCTAGTTCTGCTGTTGAGGGATTTAGTGAACAACAGTTCTGCGTCTACTTCAGCTGAGGCCTTGATGATTTTGTAAACTTTGATCATATTCACCCTCAGCCTCCCCCTCTCCTAACTGAAGCCTCTTTTATTCTTATAATCCTCTTCATCGTTTTAGTTGCCTGCCCCTGTATCTTCTCTAACACTCCACTACTGTCAAAGGGAACAACAACATGTAACGATGTTACTGCTGCTGCTGTTGGTACTAGAAACTGCCTAAAGACTCCAGATTGAGTCTGAGACGGGGGCAGACACATTGCAGACACGTTGGAAATTAAGAGTCTAAGAAGTGGAGGCAGACAGAGAGAGAAAAGATTGCAATGAGCCTCAGACCACTCCATGCTTTAGAGGACTTGGATCTCCCATCTCCTTCCACTGCTTCTATCTGCTAGCAAAAGACAACTCAAGCTACTGTTATTTTCAGACACGTCTTTTCTTAGCATTTCATCACAGCCAGTTTAATGGAGCAGTCTCTGTGTCACCACCCTACGCAGTGATCTTTGTTGCTGGAACCAGTGTGCAGGTAGGGAGCCATACTGTGAATGGACCTGACGAATTGTTCTGGCTGCAAACTCACCCTGCAAAACCATGGTTAATTTTCAAACAGATCAGGTTCACCCCATATCCTCAAAAGTACTACAACTGGTGCAGGGGAAGGCATGGGAAGAATGATCAGGATGTGATGGGAAGGAGGACTGGGCTGTTCCTTTTGTTAGCAGTGTGCATTTAGGCTGGATGAAAAGGATAATGGAGGTAGGGCTTTGATTTTTCTAGGTGAAATAAACCATGCTCCCTGGTAAAACAGCTTGGCATTCCTCAGCCTTCCCATAGCCTTTCTCTGTCTCCTTTCTGTCTTTCTTGTGGGTAACTGTACATACTTAAAAGCAGTGTTCTGTTGATAATTTACTAATAATTTCAGACTTCTCCAGTTAAGAGAGCATCTGTAAGATATCTAAAAGTAATGAGTTTTTATCCAAACTGAGAAAGCAAGCATATTTGGTTGTCTTTTGCTGCCAGTATTGCTCCAGAATAAATAAAACAGAACAAGCTAAAAAAACAAAAGGAAGCAGTGACTAAGTTCATAGAGAGTATTTAAATTAAGGGCACCACAAGACTACAAAGATTTTTGTAATGGAGAAAAACAGTGGTTAGTGATACATGACAAGCAAAAATTCTTCAGCAGATGGTACAGAAATAGAGCAATGTAGAAAAAGGAAAGAGAAAATGAAAAGGGGATGTTTTTTGATGCTGTCAAGAAACTTGACAAAACAATCACTCTCAATTACAATATCTGGAGAGAAACAGAAATGTGGTAACAGAAGACAACAAATATCAGAACAGTACTGTTAGCTCCTGGGAGCATCAGTGGATCTTCTCCCAGAGTTTTTCAACATTTCCCAATTTGCAGACTCTTAAATAACTCAATAAAGATGACTCTACTCTCCTTATGACAGGATGTGTAAAAGGCAGAAGACAGTTTTTGGTAAGAAAGGTCTGTGTCAATGTCAGCAAGGTTCCAGGCCTCCACTAGGGCGCATATATGATTTTGTGCATACATCTGTAGATAGACAGTCATCTTTCTGGGGTAAAGAGCTTACTGGTGAAAGTTCTATCTATAGGTTGAGCAGGAAACAATTGTACCCAAGTACACAACCTTGTAGACAAAACCAAACACAGGCTGGTGGAAGTCCATTCAAGGAGCCAACAAAAACTAGTTTTCAAATAGCTATTATTTCTTTGAACAGAACTGGTATACCACAGACAAACAAAATAGATATTTTTGACTAGTTACAGTTTATAAATTACTAATTGTATTGCTTGGTTCGATAAACTGGTAGTTAAACATTATCATGATATGAAAGAAAACTGGATCAAGGTGATGGGTTTTGGAGGCCTTCAACTATAGGCCAACACTGGTAGCAGAGCTGGGTTTTTGAATTGTGGGGAAAGTTTGAGTTTTTCAAGTCTAGGCTTCATCTCAAGACCAACTTAAAATTTCTACATACGCTTTCTGTGCAATCTTACACTTAGCTGTGAAATGAGCCTGACATTCATCTGGGCTCCACAGAGGCAATCTCAAAGCTGACACAAATCTCTGCTTCATTGGATTCTGCCCGGGAGCCACAGCTTCTGGGAGCCAAACCCAGGTCCTCCAGGCTCCCTCTTTGTTCTCCAGACAGTGCCTGGGAGCCCTGCGAGCGCTGATGGGGCATGTCGGGCTTTCGACTTCCAGACTCCGTGGCAGACTGCCTGAAACCTCTGGCATAGCTGGCTGCCTCCGACCGAAACGGGGGACTCCTGCCAAGGGGACTGCCACATCGCTCCCGATCCCAGGGGACACAGCCTTGGGACCTTGGCTCAGATTTGGAGAAAGTTTTGAAACCCAAGATGTTTGGAACAAAACTTCTGTTATTCAGCAAATTGGTATTTTTCCTCTGAAACTTTTCTTCATTTGTAACTTGTAAAATTTCAGAGCAGTTTTAGAGTGACATCTGTCCCCGTTAAAATGAGTGTGTGGTACTAACAGGACACCCGGCAGAATCACCCTGGCACCATCTCTGCTACTTCCCCATGAGTGTGAACACCGAGGGAGCTCAGTAAATTGTTGGACTTGTTGAAGAGTAGCACAAGTTTCTTCGATTTGACATTTCAAATGATGCAACATCCTGTATCAGGAAATGTGATTTCTCTCAAGCTTGTAGGGCAATATTAAAAAAAAAGCTAGGTTTTTTTTTTTGACCCTTCTCCAGCAGTTTCTGTCATCTCTTACTTTGGTAGTCTCAACTCTCCTCTCTGTAGTTTTCTCCACCATGTATGTGCTGGGTCCCCCACAGCAAGACTGGAGGGATTTCTGACCTTGGAGTGCTGCAGAGTATGGGTTTTTCAGAGGAGAACCAGGTAGAGATTTAAAGATCTCTCGCTTTTGCCTACAGGGAGGTCAGAATGCAAGGGAGAAAGGAGAGCAAAGTACAGAACAGAAGTGATGGATGCAGAGAATGCAAAAACCATCCTAAAGAAGTGTTTTACAGGAGCTGGATACATCAGATGTTGGGGCAGGAGCCCATGGCAGAACACCTGGCTGCTCAGGCAAAGCAGCTTTCTACAGAAATAGAGCTCTCTTACAGGGATTATTCAAATGGGCTGGTGGATGCCATTCATTAGCTCTTGTGGGGACAAATTAAAGGCTCATCTGACCTTACAGTTCTTTGTGGCCCTTTAGCTCTTTGTTAAAAAAAATAATAATTCTAAAATATGGGAATTAATGTATTTTAAAGATGCATTTTTTACCACAACTTCCACAATGAATAACATAAAACAAATAATTAAAAAAAACTTCATTAGAAACAGTAAGAAAGCAAAGAAAAATAACTTTATATGCATCTGTAATTAGATATGTGAGTCTTTCTAAAGAAGCAAATAACTTTTGAAGCAGTCTTATATGAGCTCAAACTCATCAAAATACCAAAGCCTGTACTCTCAATTTTACGTGTCATTGACATCATCTGGGCTACTTATGCATTTAGAGCTGAACCACACATTTTGCTGGTTTGGGAGTCTTTGACAAGGTATTTAATGCCTGGATTGATAGATCCCAATAGTTACAGGATGTAACCAGTAAGACCAGGCAAGGTCAGTCCTACTTCCCAAATCCAGTAGCATTTGCCAGGAGGGTGGAAAATGCAAAGCAGGGTGGTATAATTTATGTTGACTTTTGAAAAGTTTCTGGCAGGGCAATTCACAAGAAGCTGTTAAGGAAATGAGCGCTATCATGGGCTATAGAAAGTGGCTAATAAAAATAAATAATTGGAACAAATGGTTACTTTTCATCATGTCGAATGATTAGTAGTTGGCTGCCCCAAGGACCTGCAGAAGGATTAGTTTATTTAATGTATGTATTAATGAACTGGGAAGAGAAGTATGAGAGGAAAATTTGAAGGGAATACAAAATAAGTAGAGTAAAAACTCAGAAAGATTTTGAAGAGCTTCACTGAGTCATAAGAAAAAGGTGAATTGGCAACAGTAAAGCAGATTAAATGAATAATGAAAAGAATCATGCATATAGCTGTGTTCTAAATTAACTGTAACCAACAAGGAAAAAGAAACCCATGCACAACTGTGTATCACTCAATGAAAACCTTTATGCAGTGTGTAACAGCAGAAAAAATAATTCTCACAAGGTTGTATGGGCACTATATCAGTAAGCAGTAGGAAATCATTTGGAACCGCTCCTGCTGTTTTTAAAAGGTATTAAAAAAACCCCCACACACCAAAGGCACAAGAGGATACTGAAAACTACCAGGAATCTGGAAAGGCTGTGTGGCAGCAAGGCTGAAAAGGCTGGGGCTGCCCACGGATTGCCAGGACGTTTTCTGCTTTATCTCTTCATATAAGGACAGGAGCTTCTTCCATGAAAGTAAAGGTCAAAAAAACCCAAACAAAACCCCAAACCCAAAAACCTGACCAAATAAAATGTGCATCTCATTGTTAACCCCTGGAAATTACTGCCACAAAGAACCATCAAGGCTTTACATTTGTTTGGATGAAACAAACCCCACAGATTGGACATGCATGGATAGTGAGAAGCTACTTCATTGCATTAAGCCGAATAGTATTTATAGAGAACACAAACCCACAAACCTTTATTCGTTGAGAACTAAGCCAGCCAGTAACTATGAGGATTAGAAAGAAATTTCTCTTGTCTCTTCTCATTCACCTCAAGGCTGTTTGTACCTTCCCATACAGCATGTCTTGTGACTCCTGATGTATCCAGTCACCGTCAGAGACAAGGACCGGGCAGTCCCGAGTACTCCTGAGTATGACAAGCGTTAATACTGAGGCACTTGGCTGTTACTCAGCCATACTTACCAGGACGCTTTACCAAGAGGGTTTTAATTCTGTTTCTAACATAATCCTGATCTTTCTAGACCATGGGTCTGAGCACACATAACTGAGAAATGAGCTGTGCCTGCTGACACACCAACACTGCAGGATTGTACGTACCTCCGCCGCCTTGTTGTCATTTCCCACAAGGACTTTAGGCTGCAAAGGCAAGTAACAAAGCCCAGGCTGCTTAACGTCGCCCCATGAGAAGCAGAGAGAAGCCAACTGACAAAAAAATGGTATAATGTACGGGGAAAGAGCGTGAAACTTGTTTATGTGCCTCTCACCGTATCACTGGTGTAACATGACAATGATTTCCATGAGTGGACTCTCTGCAGTTGCTGCAATTAACCCCCGCCCCCCTCCCAAGACTGGAGTTTAAATGACATACCAATTCCATTCACAACAGGTGTATCGGTACTAACTTCCAACACGCTGGGCAAATTTTGTTCTCCTTCGTGATCGTTTAAATCCATGTTTTGCTGTTGTGAACCATTCCCAAAATGTCTAGAATCCTTTTCATGACTGCCATCTCCATTCTGCAGACCATTATGTGGCTTTTTCAGTGGCATGATCTGTAAACCGCTGGGAGTAGTTCGGTAAGTCACAGTTTTAGCAGCCCTGTCATTAGCAGATGCTGGCTTTGCTGCATATCCTCTTTTCTGTTTTTGAAGAGACGGATTAATTCTCTTCCTTTTGTGTGTTGACCCTTTAGACTTCCCAGTTTCAGAAGGTCTATGTGATATTTTCTCAAGAGATGACCCTCGGCTTTCCCTTAAAAATTTGGGGGCTCCGGCCTGTTTCCCGTGTCTCGACCGCTTTTCCCGAGTCACGTGTAGTCCATTGAACTCATCGATAAATTCCTCACAATGTAGCAAATGATGTTCAGGTTCCCAGGTGTCTTCGTTGCTTCCGTAGCCTTTCCACCTGATGAGATATTCCCATTTGCCCTTCTTGTTCTTCCTTTTGTCTACAATCCTCTCCACCTAAAAGAAAAAAAACCACAAATGTATCATACTAGAAAGGAAAATAGTTTGGTCATGAAAACCGTATGTTCTTCATTGACAGCTGGGAAGGCCTCCCTGGCACTGTAAAGGTGCTTTTAGTATTCGTGAGATTCACCTAAAATGCAGTGCCTAAAACATGAAATGAGTCTGACATGGAAAGCTGACAAAATGCAGAACCCCATTTCGCAGGTTAAAACTTACCTTAATTTCACAGGATGCATTCCAACCCCATATTCCTGTTGGATCCTGTACAGACCATGCTGTCTGCTGACCAGAACCTACTCGCTGCGTCTATAAACCACCTGAATTAACCTTTAGGGGAATCAGTGTTACATCTTCCTGTTCCAGAAAGGATTCCCACCAGCAGAGCTGGCAGCAGAGGAGGAGGATGCAGTAGCCCCAGCAGCACTCTGACAGCAAAGCCTTTTCCCCTCCAGAAAACATTAATAAGAGATGTAAACACCTGATCAAACCTGATCTGGGGACCCGCAATAGCCACGATGTGGAGAAACAAGGGAGAGCCTGAAGATCGTCAATGAAAGCATGATTTCTTAAAAAATCTGGTTGTAAAATGAGACTATTACTATTACATTCCTCAGCTACGTCCTGTTTGAAGGAGCTGAATAAATATCTTTTGCTTTATTGTCAGCTACTGATCATTCTCCTGAATCCACACGTGCAGTATGTGCCTACAAACATCCCCATTCTTCTTCCTGTCTTGGAACTATCTTGAACAGAGAACTGCTTAACAACTTCCAATATCTTACACCAAAGAGCTTATTTGCAGTGGTGTACATCCACTTTGCTACATCCAACTTATAAAAATTTGTATTTTTTATGAATGCAACATTTGAGTAAATACACAAAAATTGTGAGTGCACCAATTTAGGGAAAAAAAAAGCAGCAAATGAAAGGCATAAAGGCAGGATTTTTATGTAGAAGTAATGAATTTCATGAAGCTCTGCTGGAGAGCATCAGCTCAAGGAACGTTTCTGCACCAAGGGATAAAGGACTATATTGGGGCTGCGAGCTGGATGTGCATTAACAGCATCACGCTGTTGTGGAAAAGGGACTGTACAACTGAAGAAATCCTGGTGCTGTCTCAGCGCTGGCAACATCTCAACTGGAGGGAGAGAACATCTGAAAACCCGGGCACCATCAGTGGGCA
Organism: Calidris pugnax; assembly: GCF_001431845.1. NCBI lineage: Eukaryota > Metazoa > Chordata > Aves > Charadriiformes > Scolopacidae > Calidris > Calidris pugnax. The sequence continues at coordinate 5,714,252 of NW_015090842.1, read as the reverse complement.
GCGAGTCAGGGGTTTAAATTGCATCGAGTGCAATTTAGATCAGGTCATTAGCAAAAATGTTGTAAGGGTAGGAAGGATGAAGCACTGGAAGAGGTAACGTGGGGAAGGTATGGAGGGTTTTTAGAGCAAACAGGTTTTGTTAAGACAAACATCTGCAACGAAAAGTCATTGCTGGAAAATCAGATTATGATGAGAAACCCTTTCAAAGTCTCTCCCCAGGTTTTCTGATTCTTTAATTTTTAAATTTTTTTTTGCAAACAGGTTTTGTTAAGACAAACATCTGCTGGAAAATCGGGTTATGATGAGAAACCCTTTTGAAGTCTCTTCCCAGGTTTTATTTTCTGATTCTTTAATTTTTTTAAAAAAATATATCTTATGAGGGATAACCACTAATGGAAAAAAAACCAACATTCTCTTTAACCAAAAGCACTGTTGTTAATTTAACGATGAGGGATAACCACTAATGGAAAAAAAACCCATTATCTTCAACCAAAAGCACTATTGTTAATTTAACAAAATAAATAAGTGGATAGCTAAAGTGACAGCTTTCATTGCTCTTCAAAGAAAAATCATCTCATGTGAGGAACAAGAGTGGGATCTGTATGGAGAATTTAACCTTGAAGAAGGGCAATCACAGCAGTGTAAGTAATTGTTCTTTTTAGGTCCCCTGTTAGAGCAAACCAATGGATTAATTCTGTCTGTTCACAGGCTGGAACTGTACATTCATAGAAATCTTGGTGGGTTCCCCAAAGGAGTCTAAATGTAATTAGCAGCTAAACATTATACTTCTATCTCAATTCATTTACATGGGAAGTGTGCTAAGATATCTGTGTCTGAGTCATGGTGGACAGCTTTCCTCCATCTCCAGGGCGCTCAGCTGCAGATCCCAAACAGCTCCTTCCTGTGCTCTCTCTTACCAAATATCTGCACAGAACCACGGCAGAAGCATCTCCTTTACTCTGAATTTAGCACCGTCCCCTCCAGGATTGCTCAGCGTGGCAACACGATTAACTGAAGCTCAGTCTAAGCAAGTTTGAGATCATTTGTCTGAAAAGAGGAAAAGCCCTCACAAAAAAAAAAAAAAAGAACTGGGTTGTTTTTTGGGGGTTTTTTTTGGGTCCTCATTTGGGATGTGTGGCTTTCAATTGTCAAACTAATAGACTTATTATGATCTTGTTGACTTTATAGAGAGCAGCTGTCCAAATTATCCCCAGCTTTAAAATACTTCTCATCCTCCTATCCCGGCCTAGCCAGAAGGACTGTACATTGAAGCATGGGATTCTGTAGTGGCCCCTGGTTGTCTGTGGATTTGTTACTTTAATTAATGCAGCTCACTATACCAAGGAGCAAAACATATAGATACATATGTCCTGGGGAAAAAATTAAATTGCTGCTAAACTCGGTAGACCACAGCTATGATTTACTGAAGAGATTTTGGTTTAGTGTTACTCTGTCTGTACCAGCTGAGCATCCATGCATCCCCCTCCCTTTTTAACTCAAGTCTTTGGGCTTGGAACAGAAACTCTTGTGTCAGGTTGATGCTACCTTGGAGTAACTTCTTTCTCTTGAGGGGTTATGCCATCCCATCCCTCCATCTCCAGAAAGGAAGGACAAATAACCGTGACATTTTCAGAATCGCGTACAAAAAGCTCCACTTCGACCTTATGCCATCCCATCCCTCCATCTCCAGAAAAGATGGACAAATACCTTGACATTTTCAGAATCGCGTACAAAAAGCACCTCTAAACTCGGTAGACCACAGCTATGATTTACTGTAGAGATTTTGGTTTAGTGTTATTCTGTCTGTACCAGCTGAGCAATACATGCATCCCCCTCCCTTTTTAACTCAGGACAACTCGGTAGACCACAGCTATGATTTACTGAAGAGATTTTGGTTTAGTGTTACTCTGTCTGTACCAGCTGAGCATCCATGCATCCCCCTCCCTTTTTAACTCAAGTCTTTGGGCTTGGAACAGAAACTCTTGTGTCAGGTTGATGCTACCTTGGAGTAACTTCTTTCTCTTGAGGGGTTATGCCATCCCATCCCTCCATCTCCAGAAAGGAAGGACAAATAACCGTGACATTTTCAGAATCGCGTACAAAAAGCTCCACTTCGACCTCACCTTCTTTCACTCATGCACATGTCTTTAAATTTAAACTTTACCAACTTCTCATTTTCACACTGTGCCTCTACCACGCGGAGGAAAAGTGATGGGAAGAGGTTTCTTGGAGAGCATTTTTAAATATGGAAAACACTCAAGTATTTTGGTGATGAGGCATTATGCATTTCAATTAAGAGGATAAAAGGAGAAAACACGAGTGTCCTTTGTTCCTGGGAAACAAAATACTGGCAATGGAGAATGTGATTAACCAGTTCAACACATCATGAAGGGAGAATAAAAGTATTTAAGAAATTGGGTCAAATTTAATAAATGGTTTCAGAGGAAATATTCAGAAAGCAAACATATTTGGGAAAGACTAAGTATTTCATTATAGCATTTTTAATGTTTCACTTCAAATTTAACTAACAAAATTAAAATAAAGAGGGACTAAATAAACTGAAGACAAAATGTTCTGTTTCTGGTCAAATCCCCTTTCAGTTTATTGTTTTGCTGGGGAGAAAATGAAAAAAATGTGGGTTGATCCAAAATTAGTTGTTTTCCTTGAGATTTTTTGGTTCAGCCATCATACTCGCTGGCTTGACAAATGATGCATAAAAAGCCTGAGTAGATACTTGCCTCATCCTTGTTACTGCCTTGTTGGTCATCTGAATGCATTTGAGGGTAGCATCAAACATACTTGACCTCTCAACACGGTCCCTTTTCTTTCTTGGGGCTTTAAGTTCTGCAATGGTATTTGTCCCCTTTGGAGTGTCACTGTGTTCCTTCACTGCCTGCACTGAAGTGCTTCAGTAGGCATCAATTTAAGTTTTTTACCCACACCTGGTACTCTCTGTCCCATTTTTCTTTGATCCACAGTCCACAGTAATAACAAACATCACTATTTCTTCTTTTTTTTTTTTTTTAAATGATGTATATTTGTTTTAACAGGTAGTATATAAAGTAATGAACTTTCTGCATTTACTTAAGGTTTTACGGAATCATATGAGTTTTCTTAATGAGAAATAATTCTGTGACAGCTAGTGATTAATAGAAATAATACCTTCATTCCTTCCCTAGAACAAGCAATACACAGTTCTGAGAATATGCAGAAAACATATTCAGTGTCTGATTTTCCATTTCCCTCCTCAGTTCTGTCTTTAATGAGAACTGAATAACACCTTCCCAAAAGTGACCTCGGTAGTTACAGTTTGCCAAATCCTTGAATTCACTATATTTGGTTTGGAAAACTATGCAGTTAAATTTAATAAAGGTGACATGACTGCAAAGTTTTCAGGGGTATCACAGTGGATATTGGAGTGCTGGAATTGACATTTACCATTACTTGCCTGGATTCTCTCTCTCCCTGCCCCTCCTGGTTAATTCTGGATAAACTGAGGTGCTGATGTGTTAGCATATAAATATGTTTAAAGAGAATAAACAGAATGAGACCATGACTCTGCGCAACTGCATTTGCAACACTTTAGCTTCCAACTAGCCTTAAACCTAGCTCTGTACACAGCTGTGCAAACTAGGATGAAAGTCATAATTAAAGCCTTTAAAAAAAGTTTGTATTCTAAACTTAGTGTGAAATAAAAAATACTATTCAATTCTAGTACAAATACATAGAGCTTCATAAACTTAGAGTTGTGATCGGCAGTCAAGTGCTGATATATGCAGAGCACAACACACACACCTCCTCCTTCAAAGGGTCAAAACCACTCATTTAACAAAGCTGTGTTATTGTCCACTTATAAAAACTAAAATCTAGGCTAAGTTAAAAAAGGGTCATTCCTACTGAATTATTTCTATGGATATAATTGTAAAGTCGGAGCACGATATACTCATCTCACAGTTCACAGGAGCTCTACAGAGCATAAATAAAAATCCTTATGCTCCCAGAAAACACCTTCCAGGAGATCAGTAAGGTCCCGGAAAGGTTTGGAATATTGCATATCTGCTTAGGGATTCCCAAAGTAAGTACCTGCCATCTCCACTTCCCTGACTATGCATATCTATGTAACCGATTTCAACTGGAAACTGTGATGCTCAGTTGGTCTCTGTTAGTGCATGGTACAGAGCAGCAGAGCCATTTCATGACATAGACTAGAAAAACTGCTTTTCATGACTATAAATTACAGGACTTGTAGTGTTTTATGTGTTTTTTTCATTGGAGGTCTTTGTCCCCTGTTGTGCCTCAGGGTGTTAGAAGGGTATTTGAAGTAAGTGCCAAGGGAAGAAAGGCAGTAAGATTTCTGAGAGAGATAAAGACCATCTGATTCAACGTGTTTGTCTTTTTCAAATTCATGATTGCCCTAACTTCTTCCTTTTTGTTACCTTTGCTTTAAGAATTAATGTATTTCATTAGTGGTAAATCTCTTGCTTGCTTCCATTTGTAACTTATTTGTGTTTCTCTTCTATTTGTACTTAATTTCTCAAAATCTGGTAATTGGAGCATTTGTTCCAGATGTACAAAAAATACAGCACCGTATCTTCTGAAGCAGTCAGTATTCGTGTTAGAAAAATAATAGTGGAATGGATCTCGCTGGGTCTTTCTTCAGAATGTGACCCATAGTTTAAAAACAGAGTAGATCAAATCAATGTCCCAGCTATGAACCCCCCCCAGTAGTAAATGTGTGTAGTTATCTGCAAGGTCAAAGTGAAAGTGAAAGGGCTAAATGGTTATAAAAATGAAAGGGAAGATGTTTCTCATCTGAATTATTCACAGGGAAAACATCAAATGACATCTTCCCAGCAAGTTCTTTTTTAGCATATAGTTTTTTAATTTTCTACAGTCTTCGTAGAAAAGGTGTTAAACTTCGCAGGGGAATCCTGAAATTCCTGCATTTTCACTGGGAAAAGTCCATCAGCCTCATATTGAACACGGTTGCAAACCACCGCGTTAGGTCTAGGTGTCCTCCAACATACACGTATGAAGACTTTTGAGAGAAGGAATAAATGCTGTATGAACTCCTGCTGCTCCCTCTATCCTTGATCTCCCTCTCCCCGTGGTCAGAAACATCGTAGGGGGTTCCTGCTACGTGACTCCACAGCCATATAGAACCATGGTTCTACACCAGGTTCTACACCAGCTTCGTATAGAAAACCAGAAGTTCATGACAAGTTAATTGTATTTTACAGTAGTGATGCGGCGATTAGAAATTACTGCTAAAAGTGGTGTTTTCACATTCTTAAGACTTTTCTGGACTGCATAAGTGCACCGTTAGCTTCCCTGGCACCCAGGTATTTTAAAGACACTGAAACAAGCCTCGCTCCATGCTTATGGAAGCAACATGATTTCCTCTTTGTGTCAGGGCTTCCCTGGCCAAAGGAGCTTCCCTTTTATTCCCGGTTTGGATGAAATGAAGCCCTGGCTGGTCGCCTGCAGGAAAACGGCCAACCCAGCTGCCAGGGAGACTCATATCTCTAGTGACCTTACCACATTTTTCTTGGAAGTCCCACCTTTCTCTGAAATTTGGTCTCACCAGAACTGACATTGCGTGGCTGGTCTCTCACTTGTTCATTTCTGACTCTTTTGAAAACTGCCACATCTCCAGCCCCACACAGGGGCTGTGGTTCCCCCCTCGATGCCATCTGTCCCCCTCACTGACTCTAATAACAGAACCCATTTCTGTGTCCTCTTACTTTTGGCAGCTTTCTCCTGGTCAGAACTTACAGTGCTCCAGTCTCCCAGCCTGTTAAAGCCATTTCCTTCTCCCACTATAAATTCAAGGATGTAATCTAAATCACTTTCTTTTATTAGGATATTTAAGTGTATGTGTGTAAACAATACCTGTGGTGGAAGTGCCACAGTCGTTGTAGTTTTTGGAGCAAACAGGAATAATAATATACACGAGAATCTTGCACTGGAGGAAGGGCATTTTTGTATAGATCAATATTGTCTCTTGGGAAAGGGCTGGAAAAGGAAAACTGGCAGATGACACAGGGACCAGGAAAGGAATTCTTGGTCAACATGTGTAGTCCCTGTCATTGGAGGCAATTGCATGATATCCCTTTCATGTTGGATATGTTCATGACACAGAGCACATTTCTGCCCGGGCTTACTAGTCATTCTTAGATGTAATAATTTTGTAAAACCAATTTTAGGTTTTCATTTGGAAAGCGAGGCAGTTTTCAAAGGTTTAAGAAAAGTGCCTTTAAACAAAAAGATATTCTTTAATCATCAAACCGTTTATGCAAAGTCGGGGAGACCTCCTTAGGTCTGTTCCTCCAGAAACAGTTTAAAACCCTTTCACTTGCAAACATTAATCAACACATACAACGTATGTGGAAATGCAAAGAACACAGGGGTGTCCATTTATTTTAAAACATAATTACGCATTTCATTTATCAAATCCCTATTTTCTCTTGTACACTAAATGAGTTCATTATTGTATTTCAGAGTTCGTGTTTCTCAGGGCAAGGAAGGAAGCAGGACACACCAAATCCTTGGTGTCCTTTATGTTAAAAAGTGCTCAGTGCTGAACACACCCCCTACAGACTTGCTTGCACAATTTATTTCAGAACAAATCTAGGAGAATGCTACCAAGAACGTTAGAATTTGATGACAAATGCTTACTTTTATTTCAGTACCAAAGTACAGCTGGTAATTTTTACTGTACTGCTAAATCTGCCTTGTACATTACAGCGCACGCTTTAAATTTAGAAACAACAGATATTTTCCTGGTTTGTAGATCAACAAAGGAAAAAATAAATGCTGTTCCTATTTACTATCACAAGAGAGATTGAAAAACACAGTGAGTGTACGCTGCTAATCTCGGAGAACTGAGACAGGGATGAAATTTGCTTTAAGCAGAACTGTTCTTGTACAGCTGATTCCTGTGACAAGCACAGATGACTAAAAGATGAATGAGAAATCTAAATTCAAGGAGACAAAATATTTTGCAAAGCTCTACAAAGAGCTGGCGGGTTTGGACACATGTATGGCTCTCGGCTTTCTAATACTGTGAACTACCTCCTCCAATGGTTCTCTGCCAAATTCAATGGGATTCTCCAGTTTTATACCATCTGAGAGTATGTGTATGGAAACGCGTGTGGTTACCAGAAAAGAACAGTTCAGCCCAGCCTAGAAAGGACCCAATTCTGCCTATTCTTCCTTTACAGCACTGCCTATCAGCAGAGTTCTTCCCAATTTACTTAGATGCAAGTCATAGCACAGTAAGAACCGCCGGGATTTAAACCATGAGGTTTTTTTTTACTTTTATTTTAAAGGCAGTTTATAGGAACAGGAGCAGGACTTGAAAAGACATCTAAACAAACCCGTGTGTATGTGAACGTATCACAGTTCTTTCAGTAAAACTGCCTGGGTTTTGTTAAAAATACTCATGTTTCCAAACAGATGTGGAAATGCGTAAGCAGTAGTTAAAAAAGAAAAATATCACTAAAGGTGCTTTTCACCAACATTAAAGCAAGCCCTGAAATGCAGGAAGCAATTATTAATTTACATAAAAGCGGTACCTGAAATAAGCTGTACCTCAAATCATTAGGAAAAAAAATAAGGCTGTTTTCTTTTATGTTCATTTGCAGTTTGTTTTCCTTTACCTCGCTCAGTCCCATCTTATTTTAGTCTCCTGTTGTACAGTTTTACATAAAAGCGGTACCTGAAATAAGCTGTACCTGAAATCATTAGGAAAAAAAATAAGGCTGTTTTCTTTTATGTTCATTTGCAGTTTGTTTTCCTTTACCTCGCTCAGTCCCATCTTATTTTAGTCTCACTCAGTCTTTCCCTCCACCATATGGGCTTCTTTCAGATTCCACTCAAAGCCAGGACTTCAGTTCAACAGGTCTACATCCCTCTCAAAGTTTAGCCAGAAGTGAAGATTTCACATTAAAAAAACACAAAGGTTCAGCTATTATACAGGATAAATAAATAGTTGAGCTACTCTGCTGTACCACCACTCAGTGACTCACTGCTTTACAAACGCTACTGATACGGCTGTCATAAAATAAACCACATGTTCTTGTGTGGTAGGTAGAAAAATATTTTCTTAGCCCTTTTACAGCAAAGTGGTAAACCGGAGCATGAAGAAACGAAAGCCTAAGTTTTGGGGAGCTGCTCGTCACTCAGTGGCTTTCATAGGTGCTGAGGACACAGGATTTCAATGTGAGCATGAGCTTTACAGGAAGAAATTCTTTACTAGAAAGAAATTCTTTACTGCGAGGGTGGTGAGACACTGGCCCAGGCTGCCCGGAGAAGCTGTGGCTGCCCCATCCCCGGAGGGGTTCAAGGCCAGGTTGGACGGGGCTTTGAGCAACCTGGTCTGGTGGGAGGTGTCCCTGCCCATGGGATGATGATCTTTAAGGTCCCTTCCAACTCTCACCATTCTATGAGTCAATGACTCAGCTCCTCAGAGAGGCTTTGCCAACTTTGTGGTGTGTGACAACTGAGCAGAATTGTCCAAGGGCAGCTCGCTGGCTTTATAAAGCTTGTGCGCCGGGAGAAGATGAGAGACAAGAGGAGGGTACAACATACTGGGAGGGCTACAATGTGATACTGGTCAGTCCAAGCAGCCATTGTACAACATATCTCCTTACCAAAACTTTTTAAGTGAATTTTACAGTGATCTTTGAAAGAGGACAATGTAATAGCTTTGCAGATATTTTCAAGGAACACACCCTCTACTGAAAGGATGACTTGGTAAAAATTAAATCTCTGTGTTAGACAACTGGACAATCAGAGCGTTTATTAGGTAGTTACTCCAAGATCCAGGATGTAGAATATTTGGGTATGGTGTAAGAATACATAGTGACAAGATTTGTTTTCTACCTACTGTATACAGAGAGAGACAAATAGTTTGGAAATGATCAATACACATTTGACAGAGCAGCAAGTCAGAAAGAATTCCCAGCCTACAGGTCTGAAACGTGAAGGAGAAGGGTAATCTCTCCCCCCTGACTGAGACAGGAGGGAAAGGAAAATGAAGAACTCAGCCCCTGTTATATTAATGGCTGGACTGGGACAAGGAGAGGTCAGAAGGATAAATCCCAAATCCATTTCGTGCTTTCTATCCAAACTAGAATTGAGGCAATTGGTTTAGAGCATCCACACAGCAAAGGCAGTAACAGTCAAATTTGTGAACAATACCATGCAGGGATAGGTTTTAGAAGGAAAGGGCTAAAAATAGATAACTTTGTAGATCATAGAAGGCTGAGGGGCAATCCTTTGAGTGAAAAGCTGAAGTAGCAGTTTGTAAAGTAGTGGGATAATAAGAGAAGTCATGAAACACAAAGGTTTCTTTCAGGATTCAGTAGCTTTCTTCATTTTCTTGGTTACACAAATGAAGCTAATGTGATGACAGAACCCAGAAATGAGCCGAAAAGAAAAGTAGAGCAGAAGAAAGGAATAAAGAAACATGCTTTAGGCAACTATAACAGTGAGAGGAAGGCAGAATTTTACAAGTAAGTATCCAGGATACCAGTGCAACATCACAGAAAAACGGCACATAAAATTTCAAAAATTATCTGTGAAAGAGTAATTGTCAAAAAAGAAAGAATAATACATCATTATCCCCTCAGAAATAGCATTCAGATGAGCAGGGTCAGTAGGCCAAGTTCTGGCCTCAATTATTGCATTGGTTTTCGCTGCAGATTTAATTTGCGTTCGGGATCTGAATTCTGCCCAGTGTAAAACCAGCTTACTACTGGTGCCTGGAAGGAACAAACTGTCTTAGGGACAGTAAAGGTGGTTAGGAAAGCTGCCAGCGTCATCAGACTGAGGCACTTTCATCGTCTGAGAGCAAAGCTAGTTAGAAATCTACGTTTTAAAAGTGAGGATACTGCTCTAGAAGTGGAGATGCAAAGGCATAAACACATATTCATTGCTTTAACATCAGGGTGTGTTCTGGAGCAACCCGATGGAGTCTGTGTGAAGAGGACGTTTGCTTTCAGTGTGGATGAAGGGCACTAACACATCTCTGCTCATACAAGCGTTGGCAGCGAGTCAGAGTGACTCCACCACCCCATCCCACCCTGAGTCCCCCGGGAGCTGCCATCCGAGCGGTGTGCTGCGGAGACAATCACAGGTTACCCTTCTGCTGTCCTCAGGCCCTAGGATCCTCTTGAAAGCTGACTTTGGCAACGGCTGGTCCCCATTCCTTGACCTCAGTGAGTCCTGTTTCAGCCTTGGTAATTCACACAAGCTAAGGAAGCGTTAAATGATGAGTTCTTTTAGACTGTCATTATTCCTGATGATAGGGTTTCAGCCAGGTGTTGGCAGTAGCTCCAGCCGTAGGGGTTGCTGTAGACTGGAATCCATTACTCCTTTCAGGGAGGTCCTCAGGAACACCACTGGGGTTCCTCTGGAGGAGAGGAACAGATCTTGCCATCCCGCTCAAAATGCCCAGCAGATGACTCCGAGGGTTACTGGGGAGGCATGTGCCACATCTCCATGCTGGCAGCTCTCTTCTCGTCTGTTAATAGATCATGCAGACGTACCAAGCATCAGGGTGAGACTGGAACTCTGATGAAGCTGAGGAACCATTTAGAAATGTCTGTGCTCGAAGCAGTATTGAATATGTAAGTAGTGAATATATTACTGAGGAAATTTTCCATGTATTTGTTAGTCAGATTCCCAACCTGGCGGTTGTGTTAATACCTCAGCTGCTCCTGGATGCATTTACAGCAGTGATGTGGCAAAGGGCTTTGTTCCATGCGCCTCCGGAGAATGGGGCACTATATTTTTATAAATGTAGGGTTTCTGAGATTTATTCCCTACATTTGTCTCGGTGGGATTAGGGCAGTGTATGTTCTCTCCGTGGCACTCCGCCAGTCACAAAGGGAAGCTGGGGCAGGCTGCAGCTGTCTGCTCGCTATTAATTGAGGGTTAGTGCCCAGACCAACACACTTTGGTGCTCCAACACCCGTCCTGTTTTCCAGATACTTTAGGAATGGAAGCTTAAATTCACACTTTAGTACAAAAACCTCTGGGTCGCATTTAATACTAAGATCCCACATGCAAATGGTTTGTGAAATACCAAAAAGGAGTTTTAACAAATGGCTAATAAGTTGTTAGAGACACTTATGAATCTCGTACCTAATTAGTCTTCTAATTCTAATGAGTCCATGATAATCTTCTGCTGTCCTCGCTGTAATCCCTAGCACAAACTAAACTTGTAGTCAAATGCTGGAGCAGATGTTCAGAGAAGCTGTGGAATGTCCGTCCTTGGAGATGCTCAGAACTTGACTGAACAAGACCCTGAGTAACCTAATTAAGCTGGTGCCGCTTTAAGCAAGGGGTTGAATCAGATGATCTCCAAAAGTCCCTTCCAACCTGAATTATTCTATGATTCTAGGATACATACATTTTGCCTAAAACATTTACTCATCATTTACTGATTCTTCATTAATTCTTTTCCACTTGGAAAAGCAGCTCCAATAGGAAAACTGAGTTCTGTGCAATCTGTGGAAGTGGGTATATGAGCTGACTCAATTAAGCTGAGTTGAGATTTACGAGGCAGCTGGGAGTTTTCCACAAGCAGCTCTGAACTTCCTTCTTTCCTTGCCCTGATACCACCAGGGTTTGTTGACTTTCAGGTCATACAGCAAGAGCAATCTACTCTCCGAGATGTACACGGGAGAGATGGGGTGGAGGACCAAGGTCAGCTGATCACAAGGTTAAAAAGATTTTCTTAGTCATTAAATGGGTATTTTTTGATACTGAGATACACTGTGAAGTAGTTATTCAGTGGATTTGCAGTGTTTGTACGAGCACTCAGTATTTACAGTATAAGCAGAACAAGGAATGGGCTAAGCTGGGGTGTGAACATACAACATGCTCTGTGATAGTGGCTATATACTTGCTCTTCATATGAAGGAATTAAATACAGGGCCAAGAGGGATAAGTCACCATCCATTTAGCCCAAGGAGAAGAGGAAACATGCTAATATAAAGACACTTGTAGTTCTTGTACCTAACCTGGAGGTTTGTGCAGAGATAGTAACAGAACGCTCCCCAGGACACGATGCTGAGATGGGGCTTGAAACTCTTGAGTTTCTGTTTCTAACTCTCCCCATCGCCTCAGCTGCTCCCTTCATTTTCATGTGCCTTATCTGAAAAGAACACCCTCTCTGTAAAGTGATTTCCCGCCTGAGGTTGAAAATGGGAAAGGTGCACTAAAATAACTTTTACATACAGCAGTCTACAGAATGAAAATTTTGATGAAGGAAACCTGTTTGGGAGCCCAGTGACCGATACAAAAATAGGAAAGACCCCAAAATTCACTTGTGCCGAATATCCGCATTGAGTATCTGTGTTTGCTGCTGCTTGGATTTAGCAGTTTGGTAGTAGATCATGCAGTATAATGTCCTTACGAGACCAAAAGGTTCCTAACGCACTCGGGAGACTCGTAAGATGAACACACATTTCCTTTTGCTGGGAGAAAAGAATACGCCTGGATTAGATGGCTCTGGATTGACCTAAGGAATTTCTGATCACACATCAACCTGTCTTTTTCTCCAAAGAGCAGTTGTGCAGGAAGACATACATAGAAAAAATAGCATAGAAATAAACAGTAACACATATGATTGAGGACTCTTATATTCTTACTACTTCAACAGAAATCCTGACAAAAAAAATAGCATAGAAATAAACAGTAACACACATGATTGAGGACTCTTACATTCTTACTACTTCAACAGAAATACTGACAAATATTGGGGATATTGGGGAGAGTGTTGCTTTCATTATGTTTGCCAACTGTGGCCTAATGAAGAAACATAAACCTCATCCTTTTGGAGCATTTTTAAGGATATTGACTAAACTTGATAAGGTATCTAGAATGCATCTAAACTTGCCTTCTAGATACAAAGAAGAAATTCTTTAATGTTTTGAAGAATTCAAGATGATATGCACGTGGTTAAGGCTTTTGGTTTAATTCCAAGGAAACAAGAAACTTGAGGTGGTCATGGAAGAAGAATTTAAACAAACTGATAGTTGTCTTTAAGTAATCGGAGAATTTCCCTAGAGAGTATGTATTTCCCCAATTACTTCTCTAAAATGTTATTTTCATAGTTACAAAGCACCATGCAAATCTATCCTACTAAATGGATACTAATGATCATTACTATTATTTAAGAGTGTAACAGGTGGAGCTCGGAGCAGTGAGCATTTTCCTTTAATATGCAGTGTACCATAATGTTTTACATGTTCTGAAAATTAAATGGTCAGAATATGCTAATCACAAAATCTAGTACAGAGTGTCTGTCAGATCCATGCTAACGATTGCCTAGCGTGCCCCAAAGACAAAGATGTTACTTTTGCAGTATAAAAATTCGCTGTTATTCTGGAAAAGACCTTGCCCTTGGCTGTTGGATGTCACATGCAGCGTTCGGAATAGGCGCTGTGAGTCCAGGGCAGATACAACACAGGCGGTACCGTATGCTACATTATCTTTACCATTTCTGCCTTGTTGATTCCATTAATACACACAGTTACAAACAGGCAGCGCAGATTTTAAAAGGCGAGTTCACACCTGCAAACTGCTTTTAAAGGGAATCTGAGATACTCTACAAGATGGGTAAGGATATACACTATTTACGTGACAGCCACTGGGGAAAAACGAATGGGGAACATCCTTCAGTTTCTCCCTCAACGGCTGGAAAGAGTCTTCTGAAGGTGACAGGAAGGGAGAGCAAAGTGTATAAATCACCTGTACATCTCCTACATTTTGCTGGAAATTTTTCTTACTCAGAGGAGCACTGTGAGCTGTTTAGTAACTTCCCCTGACGGCCATATAATATGAAATAATTTTTAGTCAAGATAATCATAATGTCTGAAATCTTTCCACTTTCAATTGTTTGGTGATGTACTCCCTTGTTTTTTTAAGCCCTTCATAATACTATACGTATTAACAGTGGAGAGTCCTGTCCAAGTTAATCAATAAGCCACTTCAGTTTTGTGTAAGGAACATAATTGCATTTTTTCTTCAACATGAGAATCTATTTGGCTTCATTTTTTAAATGGTAGATATTTAGAGAACAAAGAGATTTGTCAAGCTGTCTTTTACCCCAGAATTTGTATTTTAGGATCTAGGTTCTTTCCCATCTAATGCCTGTCCAGTTACAGGACTCATAGGTCAGCAATATGAGATCTAATTATGTTAGTAATTGGAGGCATTGTTCAATGAATGGCATCCTGTGATAATCTAAATATACTGCATGTACAGTGAGAAAATTTATCATTCTAAAGGCTTAGAGTCTGAAAGAATTTGTTATTTTTAAAAGTATAAAGTACTGAACATTGGTACATGAGAGTGACGTGCACCTTACAGTTTATTCACACACTAGACCTCCTGCTTGAACAGTCGGTCACCAAGGCTCTGTTAATGCTGCAGGGTTTTAACCACTGCCTGAAATAAAAGCTAGTAATATCCTGTTCATCAAATGTTCTAATAATAATAATTGTGAAAGCGACTCTGCGTCTTTGAGCCTGAGGTTTCTGTCTTTTAGGTGTTTACTGTGTAGTATAATCGTAAAAATGAAAAATATGAAACTATTAGAATAATAGTGACCTTCCAGAGTGAATGACATGCCACACAACAACAGTTTTTTCAATGTGACCAAAGTTTTCTTTTTTTGACAAATGATTAGTCTGTGGTTATCAGATGTTCTGGGATGTAGTGTCTTGATAACATTTTGAAAAAAACCTAGAATACAGATCTAGAATACAGATTTGAAAGAATACAGATCTAGAATAACTTTTATATACCATGGCACCAAAGAAGTACTGATGCCACTTCCATTTAAGAGGAATCAATGTTCCTTTTCAGTGTGATGGCCCAGACTTGATTATTTGTCTGCCATGGCACTACTTAGAGATTCACAGATTTGAAGGCCAGAAGGGACAATTCTATCCATCAAGCCTGTCTTGGGTTACACAGACACATTTTTCATTCAGCAGTTCTGCACCAGGTCCCAAATTCTGATTTAGTTAAACACCACCTATTAGAAAATCATAGAATTGTCTAGGTTGGAAGGGACCTTTAAGATCATCTAGTCCAACCTAACTCTGATAAAAGCCATCACTAAACCATGTCTCTAAGCACTATGTCAACCTGGCTTTTAAATCCCTCCAGGGATGGTGCCTCAACCACTTCCCTGGGCAGCCCTTTCCAAGGCTTAATAACTCTTTCAGTGTAAAATTTTTCCTAATCTCCAATCTGAACCTCCCCTGGTGCAACTTGAGGCTGTTTCCTCTTGTCCCATCGCCTGGGACTTGGGAGAAGAGACCGACCCCCCCTGGCTACACCCTCCTTTCAGGGAGTTGTAGAGAGCAATAAGGTCTCCCCTCAGCCTCCTTTTCTCCAGGCTGAACACCCCCAGCTCCCTCAGCCTCTCCTCATCAGACTTCTTCTCCAGACCCCTCACCAGCTTCGCTGCCCTTTGAACTGATTCACAGAAAGCACAGCATTGCTGTTAGTGAGTCTTTTGGAGTGCTATAAATAAAATGCTATCATCCTAATGTTAAAAAGCGCGACTCATTTCTAACTTTCAGCCACTGGCACCTTTTATATCTCTGTTAAATAATTTCATTTTCCAGACCTTAAATCCTGCAAAGTGGTTTGCAGCTAACTGAACAGATGGTCTCCATATTTCTTTTAAGTTTTGTAAAATTTTGGTGCTAATGTGATGGCTCTGTCTAAAATTTTGTAGCTGCTTCAGAAGCCATATTCCAAAATTTCATCATAAGTGTTAGGGTTCATCACTTGTGTTTAAAGTTCAAATTCATGTTATTTCATATAATTTTGAGGAAGAACATTTTTATGAAGAGCACGGACTATAAGAACTGCATTCACCAGATCAATACAAGTCACTTATTTCCTTTGCTTTATCACTTAGAAAAATAATGCATCTCTTAAAGATGGCACAATTCTGACTAAAGAAAAAGGAATAATTAAATGTAAGGAAGACGTGCAGTGTTCAGTTCTGTTCCCCAGTTTTATTGCTGCCATGCAAAAAGTTTACTACTTATTGTCTTAAATCTGTACCCACGTGTTCAGTCATATGGACAAGAGAAGAGTCTTCTCTTTGGATCGTTGCATACGACTATATAATTACCCACATCTGTTTACAAACTGCTTTACATCCACACAAATCTGTGCCCCTTCTGAAACAGGACAACAACAGCCTCATTCGCTTGTGAGAAATTCACGTGCTAAATATTTACTTGAATTTATTTAGAGTCATAATACTAGGTAAGTGCAAAACCTTAAGAAGAAGTAATATATGAAAGTTACACATGCTGTAAAAATTAATAATCTACTTTAAAAGATTAATTTTTCAGTGTTTCAGTTTTTTAAAACCACATGCTATGAATTAAAAAATACTAATTAAACAAATTAAACCAGAACACTTCAGGAATGTTCTGAAAGCAGGCATATAAAACACTAATCAAATGTAAGAAAGAGTTTAGATACTTTGAGTTTACTGGTTTGTATATATTTTTACCCTAGTAAAGTAAGTCTTCAAGTCTTTTTCAAGTCTTTTTATCAAGAGGGTTAGTATCCTTTGCATACATGTGTCTGAAAATAAGCAAGGAGTTGGTTGAGTTGGCTTGAGAAACCACTCACCAGGCACAAGTGATTCACCATGAGCTGTGTTGTGGGAAATGAAGAAGTAAGAGCATTTTCTTCTCAACCTCAAACTTATTAAATAGTTTGTTGAAACTGTTGGGGTACGTAGAAGAACTGCTGTCACTTCAGAGCAGAGAGCGAACCAAAAATTACATGATTTTCTCAACTGAAATTCACAACTAGTGAATCGATTTCTACTAAAATAAGCCAGTTCTGCATTTCAGAGACAGGGAACTCCACGGGGTAAATCCAGGCAGCAGTTTGCATCAGCAGTACATGAGCTCACTGGTCCAGGGCAGCCCAGTATGAATGAGAGTTTCAGTCACTGATGAAAGGCCATGACCTACACTTCCCTGTCCTTGTAATATTTTAGTAGCCTACACGAAAGCTGTACATATTAAGCTTAATTTTGTTGCTAAGTTCTCTGCCCTGCTTTCAAGACTTCCCTGTGGGTGGAAGCAGCAGAGAGAGGCAGTGGTGGGTCAGAGAGCTGGAGATGGGCAGCGGGGCTGCCGGGTGACTTCCCAAAGGCAAGGGAACATCCAGGGAAATTCCACAAGCAGCACAAAGAGACGGGATGGGAAAAGCACAGAAAAAGGCTGAGCAGAGAGGAAGAGCCTTAGAGCCTTCGGAGTAGAACAAGCCCTTTAGGATCAGGAATGATCTTGAAAACACAGTACATATTGCCAAAATTGTATGTCCCCGCTGGTGAAGAAAAGTGACTGCCTTATCCATATGTCACCCAGGACATTTACTACTTTATTGAGCTCCACACACACGCAAAGGAGCAGCACAGATCTATGATGAGGAAAGGCACAGCAGTCCTGTTGTGTCCTGGGATGCCTTTATTTTGCTGGGAGAGAGACACAACCTTTTGCACTGTGAGCACTCTGGAAAATTGTGACTATTTGGACTGAAGAGCCAGACCCTCAAGTATCTTTTGGCTTTAGATACCTGAAACCCTTTTCAAAAGGCTTCATGAAAAAGGAGGGGAAACACAGCTTTACCAAATAGTAGAATAGCATGGATTTTTTAAATATACATAAGTTACATTCCTGTAAGTGACAGTAGAACCTAGCGTATCAGACACTGCCCTAATCATCTGAGTCAAAAGCTAGAGATGATGTCTTAGCAGAAGTCACAAAGCCTTACACCACAGGTAGATCCTGGTATGTTATTGAGACAGTGCTGTGCTCACAGCTACCTGCAACCAACCCGCTCCAGCACTGGAACAAGCAAGGTCAACCTGGTTGAAGTTCTCTTTTTTAAATGATTTCTATAAAAACATTTAGCCCTAGGGCTTTTAATTTTCTCGGTATATCTACCATATTTCTCAGCTTTTGGTATTAAAGCAGTAATTTTCTTAGTTTTTGAGTGTTCCAAAGTAGACTGTCCAAGAATATATAATTTACAATACATTTCCATTAATAAAACTGTACTGTAGGCAGAAAATAGGTGTGATAGTACTTTTCTTTTAAAACGATACCAGTTCATCACCCTGAGTCATTTTTAGGTTTCTATGGTGAATGTTTTTTCTGCCGAGGAGGCCTGAGAGTTTGCTGGCTGACTGAGTCTTTCCTCCAGCACGTTTTCAGTCCTAACCACTGAGGGACACAGGCGTTAGAAATCCTTTCCAAAAGCAACCTTAACTTTGGGAGGAGAGGGTGAGAACCCTGCTCGGTGTCAGACAGAGTCTGATCCAGAAACTCCACTTCTTTTGATGAGAGTGGTTATAAGACATGGCTGACTGTCATGAGGAGTTGACTGTAGAGTTAATGACTTAGGAGATCTCCTTCCATCCTGCTTTGCTAAAAAGGAGATAAATGGTGCTGCAATGAATTTTGCCCTTTGAAGGTCAGTGTCCACACTGCACATGAAATGAATCCTTGCCAGTCGTGTTTTACAAGAACAATATTAACATTCATGGATGTTTCAGCTTTAACCATGTGATGAGTTTGGTTAATAAAAACGCCGACTCCTTATCTTCTGTGGCTGCTTATTTCACAAAGCAAAGCAGTTTGTTTCTACATGAGCATGGACCTCCTGGACTTCTGTGAACATCTGGGAATGTGGTGACCTGGGGCACTGGAAGCCATTTGCAGCACAATGTCATGTAAGCTCCGTTCAGAGAAGTCTGATCAACTTGATGCTGAAAAGGGCTGCTAAATCGGGTGAACTATGTACACTGGGGCTGTGGATGTTGCTGAAATTGGTGCGGCATTGAAGCGGTGCAGTTTTTGAGAGCTCCATCGTGTTCAAGGCTCAAAGGTCAGATTGAGAGCGCTGCTTTGCAGGACCCCGAACTCCAAAGAAACTCTCAGTCCTATACAGGATTCATTAAGCTCATTAAAATAACACCCAGTCCTAAATGAGCCACAGCTTTACTTCCTCTCTGTTGTGGCCCTTGAAACTCAGAGAGTGTGATTCCCTCACACAATAGCAGTGAGAAGCCACAGATCGAAAGCAGCTGCCACCACGTTTGCGAAGGGGAACGTGCTCCTGACAGGCTGCAGTTCCTGTCCCAGAAATGCTGCAGCTACTGCTTTACCCCATTCAGAGAGGTCTCTGTTTGAGTCAGAGGTTCAAGTCACCTTCTCAGAAACGGAGCCGAAGACTAGTCACTTCAAAAGAATAGAAAAAAAAAAAAGATACCCTGACTGTAAACCAGGTTGGGTTCATCCTCTGCCTCCCTCAGTTCCACTCTATCTGTCACCACAAAGCCCTGTTACGCTGCTGGATAATCAGAGAGGGAATGAATAGGTAGGTCTTGCTATCAGTTCTTCTGCGAGATCTAAGGCTTATCATGCCGTTCCTCTGCTAACCCCGAGGCTTACTACTCAAGCACTTTCCAAATCTTGAATAAGTGATATATCAAATACTAAATATCTGTAGGCAATCCCCAGATATCCCCTCGATGCCTGTAAAAGCGTATGCATTTAAATACACATCCAAAACACACCTTGGCAATTCTCAGGACTAAGCAACATCCTCACTGCGTAACCCCGTGCTTTGAAATACCAACTGCCACCAGACCGTGGCTTTTGATTACGGGAGATGCTTGGGAGCTTGGAATGGGTGCCTTTTGGTGGCCAAGGGAGCAACAGCAGCTGGACATGGAGTAAGAAAGATGTTGAGGGAACGTTCTGTTAGAGCTGTTCTGAGCTGCACAAAAATCTAGAATGAATAAAGGAATCTAGAAATTTTACAGAAGTTCAAGCAGAAATTGTTTCAGTCACCTAAGGAATTCTGCCTTGTGGCTTGGGGCATTAAAGAATGTTGTCCTTGGTTTGCAAACTGTACGCTGGACACCTATCTTGGACTGTAGAAAATCAAGGGGTGTATTCTCTAAGATGCAGATGCTAATGCAGATTCCATATCCAAAATAAAAGAGCAGCTTAGATATCTTAATTAATCAGTAACCAAGACTTTTTTTCCCCCTGTATACTAAACAGGCTACAAGAGCAGCAGTTAATAGCAGGGGAGGAAAACTGTATCATCCACGGTGCACACAGAAGGTCCAGTTGATGTTAAAAGGAGACCTGCCTTTGTCTTCTGAACGCGGCGGGTTGTCAGTGGTATCTGATATGAGTGCATGAAGCATAAAAAATACCAGCAGCAGAGTTGCAGAACAATTCAAATCCCAGCCCGCAGCAGGTTGTCAATAAGTGGTAACCAGGCACACGCTGCAATATTTGATACCACTTCTAAGGGCGAGGAACACGGTATCACTGGCACTCACTACGAATACCAGAAGCAATGTCATGTCAGAAAGCCAAAGCGTAGGATGGTCAAACCATGCAGGAAAAAGATCTGGTGTCCTTTGTGGGGCTCATGACAAAGCCAGGGGAGGTGTTCTTCAACTGGGAGGAAGAGCAGTCTTCCATCAATTCTTCTCGCAATTCCTTGAAGCTTTCTGAGGCAGCAGGAACAACAGTTCACACAAGATTATGAACCACACCAGGCAGTCCACGTGCTGAGCCACGCTGGTCTTCAATGAAGGTGCATTCAGTGTAATGAAAGACTGATAAGAATAATAATCCAAAGTGTGTCTTCCTTGGAGCTTGGAATTTTTGTTATCTTGATCCATTTGATAAATGCCACGCAACACGCTGTTTGCATAGGCCTTAGTCAGCAGGGAGAGATGACAAGGCCACCTTGGCACTCCTGCTCTAATCTGTCACCTGATGCAGGTGCATGGCCATGCAAGGAAAGGCAGTGGTGAGAAGGCAGCAGGGAAGAGGGCAGGAGGGCAGTGGATGAAACTCCTTCCAGCGGCCTCCAAACGGTCTTTGAGGACATGGGACAGGTGGAGCACTCTGATACTCCTTAGGTGCCGTCAGGTCCCACCGCGGCCTCTGATGGTGAATTTATACTTCAAGCTTCTTAAAGGTACTAACACATCAGTACTATGGACAAAACAGCAGGTTCCAAACCCAAGGGAAGTCAGAGGAAGGAGCTGATCCGTATCACTTGGGCTCTGAAGGCATCGCTCAGCCCTGTGGTGCCCAACAACTTTGAGACACCCATGATTCCCAGTTAATTGAGGATTGCCATTCTTGACACCAAGAGGCAAATAAAACGCGGCAGTGAGAAGGCTATAAAATCTGGCCAAGGGCCCCACCCTTTATATTTTATTAAGAAACACGAGTGTTTCTGTGGGTGTAAAGTAAAAGGGCCGCTATTTCCCTGGTATGTATAAAAATACATTATCAAATACAGCTTTTTCTGGGGTTTCTGTTGCATCTACTGCATCATCAGTGCACACCTGATGATGGCTTTGATTCTACCTAAGACATTATCAGCCCATAAAGGTAACTAATGGGAATATTCAGTGTTACGAAGTTTTGGAGTCTGAATTATCAACTTGTAATTCAATTGCGTGTTTCACACTTTGCTTTTATATATAAAGACAGAAAAGCAGTCATTTTGCATTTCCACTGTAAAAACTTAATTTTCTTTTTTTTAAATAATTCACCTCTGCTGCTGCCAAAGAGCTGAAGCTGGTACCTATTGCTTCTTACAGTTTCCTGTTACTTTTATCACTGTTTCCATACTATGGTGTATTTTGCTGACTATGCAAATACTGTATACTATTATGTATTAATCTGCAGCATATAGGAGTATCAGGTATATAACAGTGACTACTTGGAAAAAACATCGTTAAATTCCTCATCACCTCCACCATCTCCTGTTCTGACTGTTACAGTACATCGGTTCTGACATTTCAGCATAGAAGAAAACTATGAACCAGCAGTAATGTTTAATTACACAAGAGTAGAAGCTGCTTTTCAACTATTCATATTTTTGGATTGTGAAAAGCTTGAGTCTGTGCACCCAGACTCTATCACAGTCTCGCTTCCAGTTACTGCAGTCAAATCACAAAGTTGTAATTGCCCCTCATCAGCCAGTATTTATTCCTTCAAGAACATCCAGGTTATTTCCCCTGCAATCATGTGAATTTTTAGTACATAAATGTAGTTTTCCCTAGAATTCCTACTACTTAATTTGGGATCCAAATAGTCTCCATCCTCCTCCCTGTGTGGATTTTGATACTTGAGTCATATTCCTATTTAATTTGAAGCCACACTGTTGTGTTGTACCATTGTGAGACCTAAAAGGTTGCTACTTCCTCTGAGCTAAGTTCAACCCCTTCTCATCAAAGAAGGTTCTCTCATGCTGTGTCATCCTAAATTCATGCATTCCTGTTTGCACTGGAGTCTGCTATTCCTCCCTTACATTACTTAATTACCAAAAAATTTTGTGATCAACATCTTTGCAGTCCAAGAATCTCAGAATCCATTCCTGAGCCCGGTAACCATTACTGTGTATTTCCTTTCCACGTGACCCATATTGAGCAGGAATTCCCCAGCACTTTTCCTGTCAGATTTCCTGTGCTAAAACACCTGAAACCTATCGCAAAAAAAGATTTCTGCCAGACAAATTCATCAGGTGCATTAACGTGATAATGTGATTTTATAATTAGCAAAACAGTCCCTTCTCCAAAAAAGGAAATGATTTAATGGCTTCAAAAATATTATTAGAGCAAATTGCAACTGCGTAACATTGAAATGAAAGTCCATCAGCACAGTCAAACAGATTTTACAAAGTAGTCTTTTAAAAACCTATGTAATGTCAGACTTTATTTTGTAATATCTCCCTTATTACTGGGACTAATAAGCTACATAAGCAAAGCTCTCTCCTCCGGGAACAGTTTACATCATCACTGCCCATGAATAAGCTACATAAGCAAAGCTCTCTCCTCTGTAGTGAGCCTAACACCCAGGAACAGTTTACATCATCACTGCCCAAGGCAGTGACTGCAAAGTGATGGCAAAAAAAAAGGTAATTTTGTATCTGTGAAAGAATTTTGCAAGTTGAAGTGCTCAGTTAAAAATTAGACTGTTTATATTTCAGTATATTAATAATCACCATTTCTGGAAAAAACCCCACACAATAGCAACTTGATGAGTTTGTTAAAATTTAGTAGCTTTTTAATGTATACTCAGGTAAGTCCTTTAAAGATTGATAAATGTGTATTAATAACCCTGTAGAGCAATAAGGAAGGCTACTAAGACCATCCAAAAATGTAAATACAGAAAAGTTGTGGATAAACCCTTTTAGATGCTGAAATGCTCTTCCCATAGAAGCAGGAGAAAGCTGGTTCTGGTCATTAGAAACATTTTATTACGTTAATATAACTTTCTAATACTACTGAGTTGACCATTTGCCTCAGTCCAAGCCTTCACTCAAATGTTTACTAGTTTATCCCTCTCTTTTACCCCAGTTACTAGCCAGAGCCATGGCAATGAGCCCAAACGTCATTTTTATTATGTGTGTTTGATTCCATGTTACTCCTCCCTTCTTCTGCTCTTCTGGTTGCTTCTACCTCTGGTGCATCTTGTTGGAGGTCTGGACTGTGAGGTGTCTAAAGCAGAAACAGACTTTTTCTGTGTCGGAAACTGAACCCACTCTTCTGATTTGTCCTTTGCAAGGACACTAATTGACAATGATTAGCAATTAGAATACCAAAATACAACTTGTAAGGCAAGTATGTTTGTGATCTCTGCAGAGCGTATCAACATCTTAGTCAATACCTATGTTTGTTTAATGACAGTAGTAAGTACAAAACTAAGAACTGCCATATGGGGTCAGGCTAAAGGTCCATGTCGCTCAACGTGTTGTATATTCTAATAGAAATTAGCACCGGATGCTCAGGAAACGGCATCTGTAGAGTAAGTGCTGCTCTGGCTCGACTCTCCTACTTCTCCTAGATTCTGGAGATTTTTTTTTTGTGTGTGTGCTGAAAGGCATAAAGGGATCTATCCTCCAAGAAGCTGTTCTTCGAAACCATTTAGAGTTCCGACTTCTACAACATCCCATGGCAATGAGTTCCAAGATTTAAATACTGTGAAGAAGTACCTCCTCTGTCTGTTATTTGCCTAATCCTTTCATTTGCTGGGTGCCTTTTCTTGTGCAATGAGAAATAGCGTTTATCACTGGATTAACTAATTGTCCCCTTCTCCATAGCATTCATATCTTCCTTGATTAATTCTTCTGGGTGCACAGACTCAAGTGCTTCTTAGTTCTTCTGCTGGCCAGAAAGCTGTTGTAAGGTCTTGTCATCAACAGCTGTTCCGTACCGTGCAACACCCTGGTGGCCCTTCTCTGCATTATTTCTAGTTCTGTGGTCTTCTTGGAGTGGGTGCAGGACTGTAGATGTGGCAGCACAATGGTATCACCCAGTGACATGACGGTGATCGTCTTCCATTTCGTTCTCAATTGCATTTTTTAATAACATCCAAAATTCTCTTTGCTTGAGGTTTCTCTCTGATAAGCAGTAGTCTGGTCCCATGGACCGGACACCCATTAGGAGCTACAACACATTTTCTGCTTTAGTTTCAAGTGAAGGGAGGGTGGTCGCTGCTCTCCACAAGAATTCCATGTTGCAAACGGTGGTTGGTAAATGGGGATCACAGGGAGATTCACTTAAAAAGCATGCACCTGATCCAAATTAAAATACAAATGTAGACACACCCAAAAGCTTTCCACAATGATTCCAAGATCTCTCCTGAATTGTAACAGCTTCTTCAGGGCTCATTGTTATGCATGTATAGTCAGGATTATCTTTCCTTTGATCATTACCTTGCATTTATAAACACTGTATTTCAGCTGCTCTCATCCAGCTCTTCATTGTCAACCTTTCTCTTGACAATGCTAACAATAATCTATAAATTATCAGCAGGGAGTGCAATTCTTTTCAAATAAGTGATGATTCTGTTGTAGGACCCAGGTCCCAGTACTGATATTTGGACACTCCACCATGACTGCCCTTCATTGCTTCCTCTCTGTGAACCAGGTAGGCTAAGAGGTGTGTGTGCTGAAAGGCATAAAGGGATCTATCCTCCAAGAAGCTGTTCTTCGAAACCATTTAGAGTTCCGACTTCTACAACATCCCATGGCAATGAGTTCCAAGATTTAAATACTGTGAAGAAGTACCTCCTCTGTCTGTTATTTGCCTAATCCTTTCATTTGCTGGGTGCCTTTTCTTGTGCAATGAGAAATAGCGTTTATCACTGGATTAACTAATTGTCCCCTTCTCCATAGCATTCATATCTTCCTTGATTAATTCTTCTGGGTGCACAGACTCAAGTGCTTCTTAGTTCTTCTGCTGGCCAGAAAGCTGTTGTAAGGTCTTGTCATCAACAGCTGTTCCGTACCGTGCAACACCCTGGTGGCCCTTCTCTGCATTATTTCTAGTTCTGTGGTCTTCTTGGAGTGGGTGCAGGACTGTAGATGTGGCAGCACAATGGTATCACCCAGTGACATGACGGTGATCGTCTTCCATTTCGTTCTCAATTGCATTTTTTAATAACATCCAAAATTCTCTTTGCTTGAGGTTTCTCTCTGATAAGCAGTAGTCTGGTCCCATGGACCGGACACCCATTAGGAGCTACAACACATTTTCTGCTTTAGTTTCAAGTGAAGGGAGGGTGGTCGCTGCTCTCCACAAGAATTCCATGTTGCAAACGGTGGTTGGTAAATGGGGATCACAGGGAGATTCACTTAAAAAGCATGCACCTGATCCAAATTAAAATACAAATGTAGACACACCCAAAAGCTTTCCACAATGATTCCAAGATCTCTCCTGAATTGTAACAGCTTCTTCAGGGCTCATTGTTATGCATGTATAGTCAGGATTATCTTTCCTTTGATCATTACCTTGCATTTATAAACACTGTATTTCAGCTGCTCTCATCCAGCTCTTCATTGTCAACCTTTCTCTTGACAATGCTAACAATAATCTATAAATTATCAGCAGGGAGTGCAATTCTTTTCAAATAAGTGATGATTCTGTTGTAGGACCCAGGTCCCAGTACTGATATTTGGACACTCCACCATGACTGCCCTTCATTGCTTCCTCTCTGTGAACCAGGTAGGCTAAGAGATGACCAACCCTTCTAGACCACAGCTTTATTTCATTAACAGCCACTCCTGTGGGGTCTTACCAAAAGGCTTTTTTGAAAATCCATTTACACTTATCCACGTATTAACTAAGAGTTCTGTGACTTTCCTCTAGAAATTCACGTTAACTCTTCTCCAAAGCAAGACTTGTTCACATGTAGCTGCTGATTCTATTTCTTTTTATAGGTGCTACCAATTTGCGTGCAATGGAGCTCAGACTTAGTGTAGTCCCTTGTATCCCTTCTTAATCCTTTGGGTGCTGAGCACATGTAAGTGATTACATTATTATAAGATGATTTCAAATAAACCCCACAAAATCTAAATAAATGCAGCGAAGTGCCTTATGGAAGAAAATATCCTCATTGTTCCCATTTTGCCCCTCTGAAGGAACAGGCTGTGAGTTTTGTGGGTGGTCACTGAGAAATCTAGCAAAGCTCAAGTGGAGCAACTGCTATTTTCAAAGAAAAGTGTCCTGACAGATGTTTTCAGTACTGTTTTTGCTTTAGTGTTTTGTTGTAGTCTACCCATCATGTTGCTACCAACTACAGTTCTGCAAGAGTCAACCTACTATTTCCCCTTCTTTGCTCAGCCACAACAAGTCATTTTTTCCTACGCAGGTCAATCATAACAACTTATTGTGAAGGTTTTGAGATACCCAGTAGATTTCCTCCAACACTTTATATTACGACTGATAATGAGATAGTATTGAAATACTATTGGAATCTACATTTTTTCTGTGTAATAGAAGAAAAGTCTGAAGTGCATTTTCTTTCAGCTTTGCAATATCACCAGGCTAAAGTTTTGATAATAAACAAAGATAAGATATTCAACAGGCCAAAAAAGATGATTTTCCTTTTGTCAAAACCAGAATAGTCTTATTTGCATGAATGTAAAGCGAGCCAGCATTCACACATCCCGCTACTAGTTGCCCTACATTGCAAATAATTCACTTTAAATTGTTTGTTATATTATCGTGTCCTAATAGTTCAAACACAAGGAACAGTTAACTATTTAATTAACTGCTTTTGCCAATGTCATAAAACGTGCTGCAGCAATTGTGAAATATTGTGAATATTGTGAAAAATACACGGATAAGGAAGAACAACAAAAAGGGATCGCCCGATGAAAATGTACACAGCCAAGAAACTGTAATACTGTTAAAAGTCAAATGAATGGACAAAGAAATGCTATTTAGAGCATGGCTGGCCATCACAATTACTCCATTGATTTAAAAAAAAATAATTAGCCAATTTCTTTCAATATTAGACCACATTTAAATTTTGCCATTATTTCAACTGTCTCTCTCTAAATATATTAATTTTCAGAAACAATTCCTAAACAATGAATTTATTGCTGGATTTTAATTTTGAATCGAAGACCAACCTGAAGTAAAGCACGGTATTTGTCACTCAGAAAGCGTTACAAAAATTTGGGTCATTTTCATCTTCAGCTAGGCAGGAATGCTGAGCCTGGGCAACGAAGAGAAGCATCTTCAGTTCAGTGTCTTTGGTAGTGGGAAATTCTTCAGAAAGCCTTCTTCTTTAGGCTTTAGAGAGCGATACAGAGTATATTTTCAGGGGCCCTTCCAAGCAGGAGAAGGCTTATGTCGTGCGCCTTGAGATAAACTACATTTCATCAAGATTGTAACAAAACGGTGAGGTGGGTAAGAAATCAATTGGTTTTCGGTACCCCAAAATGTGTCCAGCAGTTTACAATGTAATGAGGAAGTTGGAATTGTGGTAACAGAGTGACGTTGTAGGTAAACAAGACAGTCATTATGTGCATTGTAATGTTCCATATGCGGCTGGACGCTGGAATTTCTTAGTGAGATAATGAATATTGCCAGAGTTATCCAGTTACGCTTTTGAAACTCACTCAGTATCTTTAATTTAGAGAGCTACAAGAGCTGGGCAGGCGGGGCCTCAGGTTAACTCAGCTTAATCTACTGTTCTGGTGATTGCCCGGTTTAGGATTGAAGAATACTGTCTGCACTGCAGATCACACCTACTTTGCAATAGAGTTCTGAAAACTTTCATCAGCCAGCAAAGATTTCTACCAACGGAGGGTAATATTGGTCACAGATTACCTTATTTTGAGGACAGTTGTCTTGTAAAAACTGACTTTGGCAATACATCAATGACAATGTACAGAGAAATAGCCGATTCTTCAAAATAGGAAATCTTTTCCACTGAACAGGGAATAAGGTGTTACAGATGCCTGGCTGGTGGGACCATGCCTGGTGTTACTGAAGGCAGCGCTGCACCCACAGCTCGATGTTCTACAGGAGCAGGTGCTTAACTCTGCTCTATGGTCCCCAGATCCTGCTTCAAGTCAGTTTTCTGCTTCTGAAACCAGTCCTGTTCCTTCAGCAAGGAACTGTTATGTCAATAAAGAGGTTGATTTAAGTTGAGAAATAATAACGTTCATGTAAATACACCATCTTCTTGCAAATCACCTCTGTCTTAGAAGACACAAGTGTGAAATAACTTAAAAAACAGACTTCTGCTTTCCAGTTCAGTAAGTGGGTTTAAGTATGAGTCTCTCCTAAAGAGGGAGTCCATTGAAAGAGATGCAAGATGGAAAGCCACAATGCTCAAAACCTTCCATTGCCTCACTTCGTAAAACAAAGATTATTTTCTAAACCCTGCATCCACAAGCCAAACCCAGCATCCAGAAGCTGAGCAGTGAGCTCTCCCATCTGCGTGTCTCCACATGCAGCAAAGATTCGGTGCCAGTATTATCTTCAAGTTTGGACTTTGCTGGTACCTGAGCGCAGGTATAAATGGGAGATGTTGTAACTTCTCTGGAAACACATTATCTTTCTGGTGGATCACGTGAGCTAAAATAAACTGCAGCTCATTCTTACACAGCTGCATAAACAGACCAAGATTTAATTGGAACCTGTCACTGTGGTGGACAAACCTCCCATCCACGGGCACTGCAGCATTTCCGTGAGAAGATGCCATTTTTTACAACGTCGCGTTTCCCCAAAGAGCAACACTTTAATGCCAAAACTGCTGAGTTGTAAGGACTGTGATCCAGAAATATATGCATGTGACAGTCCCTTTCAGAGATTTAGCTATAATCTTTAGATCACTTATCTAAGGTGGTGTAATATAATCTCACACAATGTTAAAATAAAACCTCAGATTTCAACATCATCATCCCTGAATGTCTAATTGTGTTCATTGTATATAAATCCCCAAATTATTAAATGAAAAAGAAAAGCATGAAGTTGGCTTCATGAGCATCTCGCTGATACTGATAACTGATTCATATATTCATCAACGAAGTGGAATTTTGTTGCAGTAAACGGGGATGCTCTGTGCTAGGAAAAATAAAGGTAGATGCACTGCTCATTCTGAAGTTTTTACCCTCTATAGCCACCTCATTTACCTCTAATACCAGAGCCTTTGCGAGAGAACTATTTGGGTACAGACAATCAAAGCTAAATTGTACAAGGTAAAATACAAAATATTACTTCAAATTACTGAAAACTACTTCAATGTGAATCCATAAACTTGATATTTATGGGTAAATAACATTACCCTTTCTGTTTGTTACCAAAATTAATGAGGATTTCCTATCAACCCATCCAATAGTGTCTTTGAATCATGAAGCTGAATAGGGCTGCCTTACTGAAGGCCACTGTGAATACCCTTTTGTTAGCCCTTAATTTTCAGTTTGTTATTTCCAAGGAATATGCACCATAGTTCCTTAATCTTTAACAGGTTACCTCTCATGAGAAAGAGAAAAAAAAAAAGGAATATTCCACCAATCTTTCACCCACTCAGAAAAGCTTGAAGTTGTTGAAGTTCTATGCACACGGAAGTCAAGCAAAGTCAAAGTAGTATTCTCTAAAGCCTGAGAATTACCCTAGAATACACACAGCATTCCTTACTGTTAAAGGAAAAAATATTTATTCAAAAATAAAACTTCAAAACTAACTTCTATCACATAATGGAAATAACTCTTTTGATGCAAAGTGTCTTGGTTCCAATACACAAATCTAGAACTGACTACCAGTAAACACAGATTTCCCAATGGGTGTTCTTTTGCTTCTAGAATAAATTGGTACCTGTTTCACAGTCCTAAAACAAATATAATAGGAGGTATTTCTGGTGATTAGAAGCCATCGCTAACTAGAAAAAGGCACCTAGTTAGCCAAACACTGATGTTATTTTGTCTGCGATCTTATTTTGCTTCAATATAAGGATATTGATTGAATTTATCTTTAAATTTAAAAGGTTGAAGAGCCTTTTAAAATAACACAAGAGTAGAAATTGAATGAACTGACAGTACAAATATACACATTTATTTCCAAAACTTAAAATTTTATACTTGACTTTCTTGAGTGCCATCAAAATACAAGAAGTTAGTCTAGGTTAGTACGGTATAGGTAATACATACTGTACTTTTAAATGTGCTTTATCATGGCTCCTAGATCATGACTGGCTTTAACAAAAATAATTCTGCAGCCAGTATTAAATACTTCCAGTTGCAGAGGTGATTATTATCTTATTTAGTGAAGTTCAGTAAGAATCCTTGAAGGACTCAGATATTACTAATGGAGTGTGTTATACCTTTGGAATGTCACCATAAGCTGCAAATTATTTATTTACACCAATAGCCCCAACAAATGTCAAGCTAAAATCCTGAAACTGTTTAATGGTCACCCTGCCATCCACATAATATTTGACTTGTTCAGGAGGATGAAAAAGAATGCTGTATCCATGCAAGAATGGAGGTGTCAGCTCTGAAGGCACAAAGGACTTCATCTCACGTGCTGACTGGTATGGGACATCACAGCTCTGAGAGCTTCTGAGTCCCTTTGACGAGGTTGGTTTTCTGGGACGGGGAGGAGCAGGGAGGCAAAGCTGAGTCGTTCTTAAAATGAAGCTACTACAATCTACACAATTGCTACCTACTAGACGTACAAACCCTTCAACGTTCTAGACATTTCTTCTGACCTCCATCATGGAGAACTTCACAGTGGAGACGCAAAACGTAGACAGATTGATATCAAAGTCCCACAAATACTTTTTCCCTACGTATCCGACATGTAGATGAAGATTCTACACCATCACCAGCTGAGAAGGTCATATTGCAAACACCTCACACAACCAGGTATGAACAGCTTTACTTCCACTCACCTGTTCTGGTGGATACAATCCTTCCATATTACACAATGATAAGGAAAAGTTGTTCAGATGGAGTTATAAAGAGAGGAAGTGATTCAGAGGCTTTGAACCACAGTTCTAACAATTCACATTCATCCATGCAAACGCCTGCAAAGTGACGGGGCCTAAAACCGACCGCAAATGGGGTGATAACTCTGCTCTCTCCCAGAACATCTCCACACCAGGCTGCAGCATCACTGGTGTGCCACACAGTAGTACTCCATGCGCAGCCCACACCCAACTGCCAAACGTCGCCGTCTTACCATAACACAAAGATCATAAGAAAGCAGAATTTTTAAATGATGAGTAGGAGCTAAACCAGCATGGCCACCATTAGCCTAAGAGGTCCTAGTTTTATTTCTTTCTAGAACTAATCCAAACATCTGAAGATAACTTAGACAAGACCAAGCAAAGATCCTCTACACATCCCGGAAGTTGATAATACAAAATCACATCACTAACTTTTTCAGGTCAAAGTTGTTCTTCACAAAACTCCCACTGGCTACATGGGAGTCACAACAGCAATACAGTTGACATGCAATATCTTTAAAAAGGCAAAGTAATATGACAGCGCAAAATGGTGGGGGAAAGGTCAATGATAGTATTCAAATCATGATGTACTTCCAATAAGTTAACACCACGTAGGAGAGCGCAAGTGCTGATCCCAAAACAAAGTCCTAATACAGCAATGTCATCCCTTAACCATGACCTTTGTTAAAGACTTTGAAAGACCACAACAAAGTAAAAACTGTCTACATGAAGCCTGCCAGATCCTCCACTTCTTGCACTCAAGACTCTACAGCCGATCATCAAGATCATTAGACGGAGAGCAAGTCCTCAGGATCATCAAATGGAGATTAAGTCCAACCATGTCCAACGAACTGCGGCAGCAATTCCACACCCCAGCACACCCTGATGGTTGAGTGGTGCCTAATCACAGACACACAGTTCCAACTGGAAGGCGATCGGTTCTGTCCAAGCCCTTAAACTGTGGGCTCCAGACAACCACAAACACAAACGGCCATTTCACCAGGAAACACGGAACCCAAAGGAGATGCTCCAGACCAAGAAGCGTAGGAAGTCCAGTCTTGTTTGGATTTGTTAGATGGTGGACTTCCATCCTGGTTCCACTTACTGGAGCTGGATATTTAAAACACCCGGGTCCATCCTTTCTTATTTTTAATCTCTGCCTTTCTCCCTTCTCCTCTGGCAGGAGAAGAGTGGCTAGACTTGTTCTCAGTTTGGGCATTAGAACGGGGTGCCTGAGGTCAAAATTTGGCTGGGTCTCGCCAACTGCCTGCCAGCTCCCTTTTCTCCTTCCCTCCCCCCGACCTGCAAAACGGAGGGGCCGTCGCCCGATGCATGGCGGCCGGGGAGGTGGCGGGGGGCACACACACCCCCCCAGAGAGGGGAAAAGGGGGGGCCCGCCCGCCCTGCCTGGCACCCCCGGCCCCTCTGGAGCGGGGACCCCGCCAAACTTTGGAGGCCGGTGCGGTGTCGGGGCGCAGCTCGGGCCCCCCCTTCCCCTTGCCCCGGCCCGGCCGCCGCCCCCGCAGCCCCCCGGCAGCGAGGTGAAGCAACCTGGCGCCGGCTCCTGCACTTTGCACAGCGGGCGCAGAGCCGCCTCCATCCCTGCGCCTGCCGGCAGCGCTAAGGCGCATTTTTTCGCACTAATCTGCACATTCAGCACGTCCAAGAGCGCCTATGACTTTACCTGGACTTTCTCCACTCTCCGGGCTCATCACACTGCGATCGCCTCCCCATCCTACCGCTAACTCTCGCTCTCCTTCACTCCTTCCTCCTTCTCTCTTGCAAGGCCTGCTAAGATCAAGCCCAATGGAAAGTAGAGAGAGAAAGAGAAAGAGGCAGAGGGAAGGGAGGGGAGCCGCTCCATCCCTCCCTC